>NC_083343.1:95658673-95958673 GCF_019175385.1 Lycium barbarum | reverse complement strand
TAATAAACACTTTCTTAAAATTCACAAGATTGAAATAAAAACTTCATACAGACTCTGTTTGAAATACAATAAAACTGGAAAAAAAATTGGGG
The DNA here is from genome assembly GCF_019175385.1 of Lycium barbarum. Lineage (NCBI taxonomy): Eukaryota > Viridiplantae > Streptophyta > Magnoliopsida > Solanales > Solanaceae > Lycium > Lycium barbarum. Next base: position 95,958,581 of record NC_083343.1, on the reverse strand, counting down.
ATCTCGTCTAGACAGGTATAAGAGCTCCTACTACCTGGAGTGAGATAAGCGAGGCTGTAGGCAAATGCCTGGAAGTCCATAAGAAGAAACTTCGACTTAAACCTGCAACATACCTACACCCTAAAAAGGGATGTAGCAAGAGTAGTATCTGTACACCACATGTACTGGTAAGCATTATAGGTCAACTAAGATTAGTTCACGCAACACAATATAAAGTCAATAACTTAAACAAATAGGTCAAAGGCTCTTGGGATTCTCAATATAGATTCCTTCACTATCAACCTCTTACCTCTCTACCCCAACTATTCACTTCTTTTATTTCCAAGAATTACATGTTTTATAATAAATCATAACAGTTCCCTTCCTTTCATCCAACTTAGTAAATCTCGTCTCCACGTTCACCCTACCCTATAATTTCTACCTTTTATCCGTAGAGTTTATCTGCTCAATTTACTTACTGCTATGTGATGCACCCAGGGGAAGACTAACCATCTGAAATCCGCTACTGCACTTACCCTCATAATAGCTACCACCCCACACAACCTCAATGAAATCATAGAAGATGCACGAGCAATATAACCGACTGGCAGTACACACATGCAAAACATAGAAATATGAGATGTCGTGCAATGCAGAATGCGATGCAAGGGCCCAACCACGCTGTACATACATGCTAACTGATGTCATTGCTCAATAGTCATGACCTGTAGGGGACCCATGGTTTCCATGTATTCCGGATACTCATCGGACCCGAGCCATAAATCCTCCGCTCTGGAAATAACCTCGGACGCCGATCCAAAACATATAGATTTCTCACATTCCACCTAAACGACCATATGTCCAGATAACACAACTTCCTCATACTCGGACGTGCTTGCTCTGTGTATTTACTTATAAACACACACAATGTAATGCAATGAATCCAACAAAGTCCTAAATCATGCCCTTGATGGGCGTAGTACTAATCACGATTTCCTTCAGTCCTCTCAATACAAATCTCTTGTTAACAAGAATGACAATCATGTGAATATTTCAATATATCTGGAAATAAAGATGGAAATCAAATGCTTCTTAGGATGCATAATATAAACAACGAAATACCCCTCAATGATGATTGCACTCACCATTCAATAAATATTCATTGTTACCCTAGCTAGTATTTACACCTAGTTTTAGTTAAGTTTTAGAATATGTCCATCCAAACTCCATGTCTGAAGACCTAATCATGCAATCTCCCGTCAACTCTAAAAGTATATACGATTCACTAATCAAAGTCTAACTCAAGTAACACATAACCTACCTTGTTAAAGAACAGCCAATTGAATCCCCATGAATTGCTCGCCTTTCTAACCTTCATCTGAATCCATGAGAGGTGATAATGGTGGGGAACAATGTGGAGGAAATAGAAAAAGTCTCTTTTCTTGGTGTCAAGGGTTTTTTCCTTATTTGTGGAAACCCAATAGCAGCCTTGGGGAGTCTTTTATTAAAAAGGAGGGTAAAATAATGTAAGTGACCAAAAACGCAGCCACTTCCCTGCTTTGACCTCTGTGGCGGTTGTGTTTCCGCTATAGCGGGACCGTTATGGCGGTCCCTTGACCGCTATAGCGGTCCGTTTCCTTCCCTGGGCCTGCGATTTTTAATTCTATCCGAAATTAATTTTTTCCACTATTAATCCTTAAAACACCCCATAGGGCTTATTATTAACAATCATAGACCTAGATTGGGCTTGGGTTCGCGAAGTGTTAAATAATGACCGGACGTGTTGTTAGAGTTTATTATTCATGGCGGTTAAGTAGTGTGATAATGGGGTTGTTAGTACTAAAGTATTTGGTTTTGTTTAGGTATTATGTGTTCAATTAGGTAAACTTGGTCATGTTTAAAGAATATTTAGTTCTTGTATAGTACCTGGTTTAAATCTAATTTAGGCAGATTCAGTATATAAATGGACAATTTATTTGATATCATGCCTGTTTTTGTTCTTTTTTTTTCCTTTTCATGTTGAAGTTGTGTCTTGCTGTCATTTGCTTGAATCTGTCTTTGTTGTCTTAAGAGCCTAACGTCATCTATTTTAAGCCATTTTTATCTGAGTATTGTACCTATTAAGATCTACTTGTGTTATTAAAGGACTTTGTGAACTATGTTGTATGCCTGATGAACAATGTTTATACATGTGAACCTCTTGTGATAGCCTGTCTATATTCAATATCACTCAGATCCTGTCACTAATGTGTTATATAAAGCTCTAGAAGTCTAAACATGTTGCCCTAGTGCAGTCTGTTGAAAATGCTTCTGTGGATTTGTTTGTTTAAGTCCCTACTTGTTGCTTTGCTATGAGTAGGAGGGTCTAAAAACATGTTGTTACTCTGTATTGTTTGGCTTTATTCTTAGTTGGTTGAGCCTGTGATCTCCTTGAGTCCAAAAACTCTGGCTTGAACCCCTATATTACCCTCTGCTTGCTATGGACATGTAGTATATTAAACATAATTTTAAAAGGTCCATCCATGTTGACCTGAGTTAAATGTTGCATGAAAGTTGTTTGTGAATCTGGAAGTATGTCAATGCCCCTTTAGCTCTGATTAGCACTGTGTTATGATATGTGTCTACTTATCCAATTAAAACACTTATGAAAAGCATGCCTGCCCTAGTTATCTGTGATCATATAAGATTTTCCCAAAAAATGAACTACTTGATGTTGCATGTTTATCCTGTTTGCACCTCTGCCCTATTTATGACTGATTCAATTTTTTTCAAAGACCCTTATTGCAATTAGATTCCTGTAATATTGCATATGTACTTCTGTTTATTATATGTCTGAGCCTTCATACTTGATGTGAGCTAAGTTAAAGATTTGTATATTGCATAGTTGAAATACAAGAGGTTGTCACTTGAGGCTGAGTGACCATGGGTGTGACTTACCTAGGGTCAAGAGGAGGGGTGGGGAAGCTTTGAGTTTCTAGTAAAACTCATCCTAGTCTCCCTTGTTCTAGACTGCTAGGGTTCCCCCATATGAATTCACACCTGATGGGACCCCCTAAGTAGTGAAACAAGTAAAATATATGTAAAGAAAACCATGAATGATGCATATGTAACCATGTAGCACCTCTCTATTTTTTATGCATCTCTTCTATACACTCTGCCTATTATACCTAATTACATTTTTGCTTTTTCCCTCTTTTATGTGAGTTCAACACACTCTGATTGAAGGTTTAGTGTATAAGTTAAAACTACGCATGTCTTATTTGAGTTGAAAAATAATCTTTCAAAATGCATAAGGTATACTGTCACGACCCAGCCCCGTGGGCCATGACTAGTGCCCGAGCTAGACACCCATATGTACCTGTTAAACATAGTTGGACTGATACTATAGGTCCTCAATCAATCACAATGAAATAACATACGCAAGTCGATGAGGCTGCCACTATATATATATATATATATATATATATATATATATATATATATATATATCATTATTCTACGCAAGCCGACAAGGCTGCCACTACATATCATTATATTACGCAAGCCAACAAGGCTGCCACTATGAAACGATAACATATGCAAGCCGGCAAGGCTGCTACAACAACAGAACTTCCACAATAACTATATAGACACAGCTGATCATAATCTGTATACAACCCACACACATGTCTACAGACCTCTAAGAGTATCAACAGTGAAATATGACGGGACAGGGCCCCATCGTACCCCTGGACAAACACACACACATATATATATATATATATATATATGAAGGTCTGTACCAAAATCTAGACTCCGGAACAACGGAGCTCTCCAAGACAGCTGGAAGGGAATCCTAAGCTGGGGGACCACCAAATCGAGCGTCTGTACCTGCGGGCATGAAACGCAGCCCCCCCGAAGAAAGGGGGTCAGTACGGAATATGTACTGAGTATATAAAGCATGAAATACAGTAAAAAGGATCATAACTGAAATAGGGAGTACAGAAGACAAGTACAATGTTCAGAATACCAAAACACTTGCCCTTTTGAAACATAAATCATGCATGTCAATATCATATATCATACTCGGCCCATTATGGGACTCGGTGAACATGGTCGCCACACCATCCTTGGCGCCATAACACAACATAACTCCATAAACACATCATAACGCCATAACACAACATAACCCCATAAACACATCATAACGCCAACACAGCATAACTCCATCAACACATCATAACGCCAACACAGCATAACACCATCACACACACACACACACACACACACATATATATATATATATATATATATATATATATATATATATATATATATATATATTCCGGCCCTCTAGTGAGGGACTCGGTGAACAAAGCAGTGAGTCTGTACACGATAACATACCCGGCCCGGAACTCGGTGAAGGACATATTGAGGCATGCACGAGCAGAGTAGTGAGCAACCATATGCAATTTAAAACATTATCAAGACTCAAACAGAATAAGAAGAAGGGATTAACACCTGAGTATCAATAGCGACAATCATATCAAGTATCCCTTGAATGTCATTATAAATTTTATCAAAAGAGCCTTAGGAATCATAGACATGTATCAATATAATATGAAATAGCTTATAGAAGTAAAGGACATGAGTTATCGTAGAGTCTTCCAAGAATAGAAGCTTATATATATCGACTACTATCCAACGATAGAAAACTTGAGAGAGAAGCTCAATCATTTTAAGAGTTCTAACATCAAGAAGTGAATAGGAATCACGAATCACACTCAAAACTTATGATTGGAATTACCCCAAAGCTCATATCATTCGTCACTTATATCTAAGACATGCCAAAAGAAAGTATGGACAACTTTACATACCTGTTAAAGATTAATCGTAATATCGTTCGCTTCGTCGCCCCTTTAACCTATTTAATATAAAAGTAACGCTATCGTTAGTAACTATACTTTCTAGTTCGTAAATCTGTAGCCCATCACTTATAGAACTCATTCTTTAACTTATACCTTCTCCATTAAGGTTTTTCATTAGTTAAGGACTTAACAGAAATTGGGCAGCATTTCCCTTATATATTCGCCTAACCCGAATTTTCAATTATCCTCCTGTTATCACAGAAATACCAATAATAACAGCAATAGAGATATAAATACAAAATTCTTACAATTCAGCCCATAAACAATTCTAACAATCCAACAACTCTTCTGAATCCTTTTCAACCCACAATTTCATATAACAACGATTTCATGCATTTTCTTACTTCCAATTTCGTCCAATCCAATTTTTATAATTCCATTTCAACACTATTAACACAATTATACCACAAAATAAGAAAATCTTAGCTAAATTTTCTCAGAGGAATTTCTACACTCAATTGCTCCAATTTTACAATTTCTTCTTCCCCAATTCAATATCCAATGTTGCTATCACCTCCTTGAACTTACAAATCACTTGAAACTTAATCAAAATAGCAACAAAACATTTTTTTCTCAATCACCATGGCTGGCCGAGAGCAGCCATGGAAGTTTTTTTTTTCTCTAACTTTCAATTCTTAGAAATGAAATGAAATGCTTGTTGATTCATTAATCAACCACATATATATATGGTTTCCCTTGTAAAGACACGTCCCCCCCCCCCCCCCCTCTAATGACTCACCAAAAGCATTCTTGAATTGTCATTTTCATTTTTTTTTTATTCGATCGGGGCCCACTATTAGTATTTAAGTTAATTAATTTTAATTAATCACTAATCCCTACTTTATAATCTAATCATAATTAATTAGTCCCTAGTCTCCAATAATATTTCTATACTAAATAAAATTTATAAACAATTTGTGTACTAATTAAAAGTTCCTATTTCGTATCCGAAAATAATCCCGTCTTTAACTTAGGTCGATTAGCTTGCGAATAATTCGACGTATAAAAATACGGGGTATAACATCCTTCACCCCTTTTGAACATTCATCCTCGAATGTTAAACTAGTCCTGAACCTCCTATACTTTCTTAAGTGTTTTCTTATTTAATTATGCCCCTCACGTGCCTCTTTCATTGGTCGATTCGCTATAATTCATTATAACGCATTCCAGGTCTCTACATAGTCATTCGCGTAATATTCTCTCCTTCTGCTGTTTCTCAAGGTAATTATTTTACGTCGTTGTCTTTGTTCTCCTCCTCATTTCGTGGTTGGTTGTCAGTCGTATGTCGAGCTCTTCTGCTGAAGTGTTACTCTTTCTCTTGTCTGCATACTATTCAGTTGTACTGTCACTGATTGATTCGGACTTGTATTCATGGTGCACTTAGCCACAACTCGACCCTTTCTTCTTCTACTATTACTCCCTTAAGATGATGTATCGTTCACTTTGCTTTACTTCTAATCTTTAAGTAAGACCTTGTAACGTGCAGACATCCCTCATCAATTTATTAAACTTTGCAACTCTTGGAGTATTTCATACCTCCGGTACTTGTAGACCTTCACAGACTCTACGGATAAAATGAAATTTCCCAGAGTGTAATATTATTCTACTCTGATAACCTTGCTTTGCTCTGCTGTTACAGTCCGTATTCTGGAATTTTTGGCATCATGTGTCACTTTCTGACTTTCTTTTAAAGGTTTTTAACTATTACTTGCTTTTAGTTCCTGATCTCGATCTTTAGGGTTGGCTATCAAATAGCGGTAGAGTCCCCTCATATTATAAATTCACTGTCATCCAGTAACCCTTTCTAATCGTCTCGGTTAAACCATTTCACAACTCCCCTTAATCCATTTTGTAACATCTTAGGCATATTATCTCGTGTCGTTTCTTTATCTTTACTTTAAACTCTTCTATTGCCCCTTTACTTAAATTTGCTCTTTGTTCTCCTATCATGCATCATAATGCAATCTTTACAAGAGTATGTGTAGGTGCTCAAATCAGCCCGGGAAATACCTTAACGTCGTCTCACTAGTCTTCATGCTTTACCTTGCATTCTCCTCCTGTATCTTACAATTGGTATCGGGGTAAATCTTCGGCTCAACCATGGCCATGTTCTATTTTCCCTCAGTACTAATTCTATCTCGGTAATTTGGCTCAAACCGCCTTACACCTTTCCTTAATGTATCCAAAATATCACAATCACGTTGTTAGTACTGAATCCTTATTCTTCTTATCAAGTACTCACTTGGTCTCATTCTTAGCATACAATTATTCGTTGGTTGCATAACTATTCTTGTACAATTTGTACAAAGTGCATCCAATCTTAGTCATAGTCTTTCCTTCTCCTGGTTCATTTTGCTCTACATATCTTATTGTATTAAAACTCGTTCGTAGCCTTTCTTACCATACTCCTTTCCTTTCCCTTCTCCTTTGCTACTTATGTGTCACAATATTAGTAGCCAATATCTCCGTTGCCAACATCTTAACCTCTAATTCAGTAAAGCCTTGCTATCCTTTATAATATCCTTTAAGTTACTCGCTACCATTCTCTTGTCGCATTCTCCCTTTTTATAAGCATATACTTTCTAATGTCATATCATCCAAGGTCCTTACAAATAATTCTCAGCAGTGTCTCAAAAACCGTTTTGACTACTATTCGTTTATCGCTGGCTTTCAGATGTTACCAACTTGTTTCAGGATGGGATCTCACTTGAAGTTTGAGTATCCATGTTGGATATACTATAGTTTCAATTGTTCCCATTTGTACTTACTTTGCTTTCACCCGCTTCCCCCCTTTGGGGTTGTACTTATACCATATCCATGTCTTTTCTTTATCATTTATAACTTTGATTCCCCACGTACGAAACCCTAACACAATCACGAAGCGATGAGAACTCTCGATATATAGTACAAAATATTATCTGATGGTTGGTACTCGAGTAATATAATTAATGTAGCAATTTAACCAAAGCCATATTCCATTTATTCCGATCAGTAATTAGTTAGTCGTTTCAAATCCTCAATTAGGTAGCACTTATATTCTGATGATAAGTGTCCCAAGCTTTCCTATAACACTATCTTTATCCCAACGGATATCATCTGTTTCTTCTAATAAATTCACAATACATCAGCTGTTTCGCAAATCCACAATCCCCGTCCTTTAAGGATTTCACTATTTTCGGGGTGAAGTCGCATACACGCAGTACTCCTTTATGCCTCATGCTCTTTCACCCTTATTGTATACCTAACGCTAACTTCTACTTTACTCAAAATCATATCAAATTCGTCTTAATAGTGGTCTTGTCTTATCACTTTTTCGTCGTACTACACCTTAAGTCTGTAGCTATATATTTCCCTTTTATCCTATGCTCATACTCAATTAATTACGTCTGTATTGAGTGCTTCTTTTTGTATTCCTTTCATTTCTCCAGTCTATGTCCATCTTTTATTTGTGCACGAGGAATCTCATGTTACTCCTGTATCCTTTTGAGAACACCACTTCTACATAACTACTTTTTTATTTTCAAAACATATTCTCTTCATCCCTATTTGTTCTTATCATACCAGTCATTTCTGACACTCATTCTGTCTCGTTGCTCATCTTCCTTTAGTTCGATCTTTCACAATTTTGTCGCTTATATTACTCGTTTCCTTAGCTATCCACGTCATAACACATCGCTACACTATAATCCCACTCGCTTTCTTCTTATCTTCTTCTTTCAATTAACTCCTTCTTTTCCTGTGCTCGCTTTCACTTTCATTACCACTTGATCTCTATTCTGAACTTTTCCTATAGAACTTTGTAAGTTTTTTTTTTGTTCTATATTTGCTTTTCCGTTTCACACTGATCACATCATATCCTTTAGTTACTTCCTTACTAGGCTTTACTCATTTCTATAACAATCCTTATGGTATTCACATTACATCCTGTTCGTAATCAATCCTATAACGTAGCACTTCTTAACCTTATTCGCGATTCTTACTATGTTTTAATTACACTCTGTGGAGTAGGCGTACTTAACCCTTCACCCTTTCTGATCAATCTTATCCTTAATATCTCACGAGCTGTCTTATTAATACCTTCAAATTTATCATAATTCTTCCTCCTCCGTACTTTTATCTCAATCATACTATCGCTCCTTTTAACTATAAACTCGTCGTAATTTATCCCTACTTATCAGTTCACTCGATACCTCAAAAATGTTTGTTGAGATTTGCCACCTTTTCTAAATCATCTTTTAGTATCTCAAGCCCTTCCAAATTACCCTAGCATTTCATCAACAACATATGAAACACATGATCCATGACAGCTCACAAGTTTGAGTTTTCCTTCCACAAATTCCATCTTCAATTAGTTGGTTAAGAACTAATAAAATGTCACCATGAAGCATTCTCCAACCACCACCAGAAGAAAAACTAGAATCCAATAAGCACCACAGGACTTCTAGTGCTTGATTCACATGGGTTACCTCCAGATTTATTCTTGAGTCGTGAATGAATCATTTAGTTCATAAACTACTTGTTGTATGCTCTGTATTCTTCCAATGAAGTGAAACTTAATTGCTGGACGTTTTTACCCTTCAATACGAGCTTTTCTAAGGTAAAAATGTGGCTGGAAAGTATTCTAGTCCGTTCAAATGAATTCCAAACTTTGGTGCTCATATATGCTTCTTCGAAATAAAACTTCCCAAGTAAGAATGGTGCCTCTTACGGATGACATGGAGGGTACCTCTTAAAGCTTTAATCCAGCATAATAAATTTACCCTATCGATATCGACCTTTCAGGACATATTATGAACCTATATCTCATTCTCTTTTTTCTATTTCTGGGAAAATTTTGGCAGAGTTTCCTCTGTACTTCTTACTATCCCAAAACCTGCACGCAGGAAATACCAATAACGCATCACAGGGCCAACATACACATATATATTATATCGTATCGTAGCCGCACAGGGCTTCCTATATCAGTCACAAGATGAGAATGACGAACTTGCTCCGTGTATCCAACTCAAACTGTACATGTCACACTTTCCTGTTTATTTTCCCTTTCATTCTTTAACTGCAGGTTTCAAACATACCTGCAGTATTCATACTATGTCTAACATATATTCTGCTTACAGTTACTGATTCCTTTAGCTTCTTCTGTGCACACTTTCTAATTGAACTTATCTGCAATATATATACATTCAACCTATTTCCTTACTATACTTACCATAACTCACCATAATGATGGCCAGTTTGCCATTCTGTATATACAAATTCTCATTATGTAACCTTGATATCCAACTTTCACCTGTATGTACAACTATTTTCCATCCTAGATTTCAAAATTCCCACGGTGATGGGAACACCTTGGTCACTGTTACTCGTAAATACTTGGTTGTCGACCCCTTTGATTTCCGCTCGCCGCTATTAAGTAACAATCTATAACAAATGCATATACATAGGAAACTTCGATAAGGTCTCATATACCTGTAGTCGATCAGTCTCTAGTCCGATCTGGTGATCTATAGGGCGACGTGTGCTCCTTGTCATCATCTGCCCGCCATCTACTCGTCTGTCCTTCATCATCTTCCTCATCGGAGTTCGGGTAATGTAGGTAACCAGGCAACTGCTGATTTACCGATGACCAGGATAGGAGGCTGGAGCAATCTGTAACGCTTACCGGGTAGCCGATCTAACGTGGTGTCCTGCCATAGGAGCAACTGGTACGGCCTCGGTGACCGCCTCCCTAAATATCAAAAACTCTGGAGGAATTATCGCGGGGTCCTCCGATGGGTCAGTCTCGATAGAATAACTGAGGCTCCTCCTGCTCGGTCTTAGAGCCTGGGGTCCTGAATTTACCCTAGGGGCCTTCTTAACACCCCCACTATTGGAAGCTGGCCTCTTTATCTTTCAAAATTCTGCACCTACCTACAGGAAAGGAAGTCAGAAACAATCTTTCCTAGACTCTGGCTCTATTGCACAATCTAAGACAGAAGGAAAGATAATATCCTAAATGTCTGGTAGCCTCCTGTTTATAGATGTGGTGCACAACACACCGATAAACAAGACTCTACTACACACAGTCTATAGACACTCCGAGAATGAACTGCTCTGATACCACTCTTGTCACGACCCAGCCCCGTGGGCCATGACTAGTGCCCGAGCTGGACACCCATATATACCTGTTAAACATAGTCGGACTGATACTATAGGTCCTCAATCAATCACAACGAAATAACATACGCAAGCCGACGAGGATGCCACTATATATATATCATTATGCTACGCAAGCCGACAAGGTTGCCACTACATATCATTATATTACGCAAGCCGACAAGGCTGCCACTATGAAACGATAACATATGCAAGCCGGCAAGGCTGCTACAACAACAGAACTTCCACAATAACTATATAGACACATCTGATCATAATCTGTATACAACCCACACACATGTCTACAGACCTCTAAGAGTATCAACAGTGAAATATGACGGGACAGGGCCCCGTCGTACCCCTGGGCAAACATATATATATATATATATATATATATATATATATATATATATATATATATATGAAGATATGTACCAAAATCTAGGCTCCGGAACAACGGAGCTGCCCAAGACAGCTGGAAGGGAATCCTAAGCTGGGGGACCACCAAATCGAGCGCCTGTACCTGCGGGCATGAAACACAGCCCCCCGAAGAAAGGGGGTCAGTACGGAATATATACTGAGTATATAAAGCATGAAATACAGTAAAAAGGATCATAACTGAAATAGGTGTCACGACCCAGCTAGGGGCCGCGACGGGTACCTGGAGCTAGTTACCGAGCACCGCTCACTCTACTACTTATCTTACTCATTTAGCGATCCTTTACCGGCTTAGCATACAAATAGCAGTAAAATCATACTTTATATAGAAACATAAATACTTATATACGTTTGCCTCTCGGCCTGCAAAATAACGTATATATATATATATATATACATGTGAAAACATCTTGTGAGACCATCTAACCCACACTACGTATCTACGAGCCTCTACTGACATACTATACACTGGACGTATATATATATATATATATATATATATATACATATATATATGTACTCAAAGAGGAATCATAAGCACCTCCGAACAATGGAGTGCTCCCAACAGCTGGCAGCTCCTAAGTATCTGGATCAAGCTCGCCTCCCTGTCTACTTGTGGGCATGAACACAACGTCCAAAAGAAAGGACGTCAGTACGAATGTTGTACTGAGTATGAGAGGCAAAAACAATGAAGAAGGACAACAATAATATAGTGCGAGCATCAATAAGAACATCTAAATCTGAATAATATTCATAAGAGAAGAAATGCATGCTGTCTTACTCATACTTATCATAATATCATAAATGCATGACATGCAAGCTGCTCGTCCATGTCGGAACGGTGTGATCATCAATAATATAAGCATGGGTCCAGGCCTCCCACGTCCGGGGTACCATCTCATGCCGCCCACTAGTGGTGTCTGCCCATGCCCGAAGGTCATGGTGTATCCGTATAGCTACCCGCCTTGGCGGTGACTGCCCGACCAACTAGGCACGGTGTGAAATGCTCATGACATACTCAATGCAAAATACTCATAATAATGTGCTCATCATAAAATACTTATCTTGTCATAATATATATATAAGGCTCAAGATCAACTTTACTCTATCGGGGTGACGTAAGGTCGTGATCCCCCGATTACATTATGGAGCCCTTATGGACATTCTGCCTCACCTTGAAAGGACTAGTACATAAGGTGAGGGTAGGCAAGGAATAACATCCTCATATCGTATAACTTATCTCATATAGACATTCATAGGCATAGGCTTTTAACTTCTTAGAATGTAAGAGCTCATGAAAGGAATGGGGATTCAAGCTAAGAGATTCATGCCATTGGAAAGAAGGACTAGCCTCACATACCTGGTCGCTCAGCTACGCTATCGCTCACTTGTCTTCCTTCGAAGTTACGTCGTTACCTTCACGAGAGAATCGTATTAACGTTAGTTACTCGTCTACAAAACGCAACGTCAAGTCTAGGAAGAATTGGGCAGCACTTCTCTTGTTTATACTATTTTTCCCATGTTTTATATTAACTCCCAGCATTCACCATACTACTCACAATATCACAATCAACAATCATCATTTATGTACAATTAGTAAAATCCACCATTTTCCTCCAATTTTCCTATATTTCTACTCCTAGCTCATCTTTGTGTTTCCACGCATTTAACACTTGTTTCATGATATAAACATCATTCATAACGTATTCTCAATGACAACTTCTTCAACTTTCGTGATTCAATTCCACTATCACACACTTATGTCACTATTCACTCAATAATGACCCACTTCTATGTTCTTCTATATCTCAAGTATGTGAACCTTTCAATACCTCAAACAACATGAATTTATCATGGAACTTACCTTGAATGATGGTTGAACAATCTTGAGTTGAAATGCTTCACTTAGACAAAACCCTAGTTCCACCTTCTTTGGAATTTCTTCACGTAGATGATCCTTTATTGTGTTCTTACACTTGATTCCATGAAATTAGTGTTGTTGGTCTTGATATTCCCTTTAATTCTCTTGAATTATTGTGGAGGAAATATTTGGAGAGTTCTAGAAGTCTCTTGAGTTGTCTTGATGAAAAATGAAATAAGCTTAAGTCCCTTTTAAAAATCACAAAATCTGATCTTTAATGAATTCTTGTCGGGATGAACAGTGGTCGTAAAACACCATTTACGGACCGTATTTTGATTTACGGTCCGTCCTCCATGGCCGTATTTAAGCATATTAAAATAGAAAGTTTTGGCTGAGGAACATGGCATTTTATGACCTGGTTTACGGTCTGTAAACCAGTTTACGGGCCGTAAACTAGGTCGTATTTAACCATATAACACTGGGCAGAACTTGAGATTTTTGGCAAGCTGAAAGACGATTGCACTATACGGTCCGTAAATCACTTTACGGGCCGTATAGTGCCATATACGACCACTGGATTGAAAATTTTCCGCAACTTTCTTGTTTCCAAAAATTCATAATTGGCCATTCCTGACTTAGTAAAACATCATACCCTTCAGCACTTTATTGTTCTACTCACCCCACAAGTACGGAAATATTTCCGAGGTGTAACAATAGGGAGTACAGAAGACAAGTACAATGTTCAGAATAACAAAACACTTGCCCTTTTGAAACATAAATCATGCATATCAATATCATATATCATACCCGGCCCATTATGGGACTCGGTGAACATGGTCGCCACACCATCCTTGGCGCCATAACACAGCATAACTCCATAAACACGTCATAACGTCAACACAGCATAACACCATCATATATATATATATATATATATATATATATATATATATATATATATATATATATATATATATATATATATATATAATATTCCGGCCCTCTAGTGAGGGACTCAGTGAACAATGCAGTGAGTCTGTGCACGATAACATACCCGGCCCGGGACTCGGTGAAGGACATATTGAGGCATGCACGAGCAGAGTAGTGAGCAACCATATGCAATTTTAAACATTATCAAGACTCAAACAGAATAAGAAGAAGGGATTAACACCTGAGTATCAATAGCGACAATCATATCAAGTATCCCTCGAATGTCATTATAAATTTTATCAAAAGAGCCTTAGGAATCATAGACAAGTATCAATATAATATGAAATAGCTTATAGAAGTCAAGGACATGAGTTATCGTAGAGTCTTCCAAGAATAGGAGCTTATATATATCGACTACTATCCAACGATAGAAAACTTGAAAGGGAAGCTCAATCATTTAAGAGTTCTAACATCAAGAAGTGAATAGGAATCACGAATCACACTCGAAACTTATGAATGGAATTACCCCAAAGCTCATATCATTCGTCACTTATATCTACGACATGCCAAAAGAAAGAAGGGACAACTTTACATACCTGTTAAAGATTAATTGTAATCTCGTTCGCTTTGTCTCCCCTTTAGCCTATTTAATATAAAAGTAACGCAATCGTTAGTAACTATACTTTCTAGTTCGTAAATTTGTAGCCCATCGCTTATAGAACTCATTCTTTAACTTATACCTTCTCGATTAAGGTTTTTCATTAGTTAAGGACTTAACGGAAATCAGGCAGCATTTCCCTTATATATTCGCCTAACCCGAATTTCCAATTATCCTCCTGTTATCACAGAAATACCAATAATAACAGCAATAGAGATATACATACAAAATTCTTACAATTCAGCCCATAAACAATTCTAACAATCCAACAACCCTTCTGAATCCTTTTCAACCCACAATTTCATATAACAACGATTTCATGCATTTTCTTACTTCCAATTTCGTCCAATCCAATTTTTCTAATTCCATTTCAACACTATTAACACAATTATACCACAAAATAAGAAAATCTTACCTAAATTTTCTCGGAGGAATTTCTACACTCAATTGCTCCAATTTTACAATTTCTTCTTCCCCAATTCAATATTCAATGTTGATATCACCTCCTTGAACTTGCAAATCACTTGAAACTTAATAAAAATAGCAACAAATTTTTTTTTTCTCAATCACCATGGCGGGCCGAGAGCATCCATGGAAGTTTTTTTTTTCTCTAACTTTCAATTCTTAGAAATGAAATGAAATGCTTGTTGATTCATTAATCAACCACATATATATATATATATATATATATATATATATATATATATATATATATATATATGTGGTTTCCCTTGTAATGACACGTCCCCCTCCCTCTAATGACTCACCAAAAGAATTCTTGCATTGTCATTTTCATTTTCTTTTTTTTATTATTTTTTTATTCGGGTGGGGCCCACTATTAGTATTTAAGTCAATTAATTTTAATTAATCACTAATCCCTACTAAATAATCTAATCATAATTAATTAGTCCCTAATCTCCAATAATATTTCTATACTAAATAAAATTTATAAACAATTTGTGTACTAATTAAAATTGAAAATTAAAAGTTCCTATTTCGTATCCGAAAATAATCCCTTCTTTAACTTAGGTCGATTAGCTTGCGAATAATTCGACGTATAAAAATACAGGGTATAACATATACCCAGGTATATTTAAAATATACAGCTCTTGTATACTTTTGGTATATGAGAACCTATATACTGAAGTATATGTGGGGTATACCATTGTTGATGTCTTGTAAATGGTCCTAGAATTTCTTTGGATGTATGGTGGTATGATGGGTCTTTCTTGTTGAATTGGCATAATGATCTGTGCAAGTATAAAATGTGTATACTGAAGGTATATCCCCAATATATTAAGTATACTCGAAGGTCTTGTATGCCTTTTGGGGTATGCGGGCTAGTATACTTGATGTATACAAGGTGTATCTTGTATTATAATATGCCCATATGTTTAAAGAATATGGATTTTTGTTGAATGCCTTTGCTTGCCTTAATTGGGCCTTAGTTTGTTTACCTTTGTTGTTTTCCCTTTTCCTGAACTAGTATTGGGGCCTTCTGTTTCGTTTTCTTCTCTTTGTCTTCTGCACGTTTTAAATTAGCTGGACCATCTGTGTCTAGGCCCAATCCCCGTGTAGTATTGACTTAATAAATTGAATATGTGATTGCATGTATGTATATAGATGACTATGTTTAGTTTTCTTGTTATGGCTTAGCATACAAACTTTGAACATCTCCTAATTTTTTTCTTCTTTATGCCTTATGTGACTGCATACAGGGCCATTTAGGGTGTCTTCTACGCGTTTGAAACTTGTTAGGCCGAGGCCCAACCTACCTTCTTCTATCGAGTCTGATTGGAAAGAGAAGCAAATATTGACACTTTGAAGGCCCAACCATGGGTGAAAATGGTGAAAGACTAGCTATGGGTGAAAATAGCCAACTGGTGGGCTTGGGTAGGCCCACCAGCCTAACCCTCCTCCTTTTATTTCAATTTTTCTGTGTAAAAGTGTAATTGTAAACATGTGAAATTATTGAAACCCTTATGCATGTGTAGAACTTAGGAAATCAACGCTTAGTAACTTAGGAAGTCGCTAAAACCGTTTTCAAAAACTTGGACAATGATTGACTTTGCATGAAATTGGAACTTAATCTTGATTTTAAGTTTTAAAACTGGTGTAATACTATATCTAAGTGTAAAAAATGGGATTTTGGTTAAGATTTAAACGGAATCAGTGTTAAAGAATAAGGCTAAATGATTCTTTAAAAGTGACCAAGTAATTTTGGGTCTTAAGCCCGTGATTTAAGTGATAAATTGTTTAACGATTTTCTTTAAACTGAAACTGAGATGGAAACATTTTAGGTTCAAATTTGCATTTTTGGTGGACCGAAAAAACAAAAGAAAACCTATTTGGGCCAAGTTTGAGGAGGAAAAAATCTAGACTGGATTATGGATTAACTTGATACGGGTTTCAAATGAATAAATTGGACTTAACAAACATTTCTATTATATATATATATATATATATATATATATATAGGACATATACTCCATATTTGCTTACTTATATGTACAAAACCCATAAGTACTAAACCTATTTTATTAGGACTAGAATAGTAGTGACTCTACTGGGGAAAAATCTCAGGTGTGTCCGAGTCTGGCAATAAAGTGAGTTGAACACTTATGTGGATTTTTAAACCTAAAATCCCCTTTTCTAAGAGGACTTTCTGCCAAATTTTTTCTTGAGTTCATGATAAAAATAAATGACAGTTTTTGTGGAAAGTTAAACATTTTAGCAAATAAATACATTAATCACACATTGAAGCTCGTAGGTCAACCGTATTCTACGGATCTTTAATACTATGGTGCGTAAAACCTTCCCTCGGGGATCACCTAAATTCTTACCTCAAACTTTGGTATCAAAAATATTTCCCTTTTGCTTGAAAAATCTTTTACCCGATTTTTCTAGTTTTCCTTTAATAAATTAGGTGGCGACTTTAAAAATATTAAAATCCAATTAGAGCACCAACAACCTCTTAGTAGCTTTTATGGGCCCGCATAAAAGTAAATCGTACCAGATGGCGACTCTGCTGGGGATTTTCTAGGTTCTAACCATAAGGGTTTCAATATAATATGATTTTAACCGTATTTATTTATTTATATGTTTAATTTTCGCAATTTTGAACTGTCATGCATTCATATCATAAACTCCGCCACTCCTAGCAAAAACCATGGTTTCAATGGAGACACACGGGATCGTAGTCTAGCCTTCACTAAAAAACCCGAAACATTGGAGACACACGGGATCGTAGTCTAGCCTTCACTAAAAAACCCGAAACACCCTTTCTTTGGAACATGTTGAATGTTAAGTTGGTGTGCGGTCAACCAACGGCCGACAACGGTTCGCCCCAAGTTGTCCACTCAGGTCCAAGGTCAATTCGAAAAGCCCACTCTTGCATATTCCTAGGTTAGAGCTAAGAAAAATCCAAATATGAAGTAGACCGGGTGGTTTGGATATTTTAGATATGTCCAAACCCTATAGAAAGACTACCCGTGCCAAGTACGGGTTATGACCCGATAAACACCGCATCTCATATTAAGTGCTATTTGAAAACATGTGATGTGCCTATGAATGGAAGCATTGTGTATGGCGGTTGGGGGGGGGGGGGGGGGGGGGGGGGGAATTAAGCTTAGCTTCTATTTTGTAGATGTCGATCAGCTTGAATTTTGACATGGTTTTGACTACACCAGAGTTGCTATGTATTCGGTGGGGCCAAATGTCCCCGGACGAGAAAAAGGGTATTTCATGTCATTTAGCAAATTTGACATCCATTATGACTATGGCAGGTTTCAAGGAATTACCCGATTTTAGGACCGAGATAGGTTGGTTTTCCGATTTGGGGATGACGTCGAGATGACACCTACCTTAAAGGAGTTCAGCGATGTGTTAACTAGCAGAGGATCGGGATTGAAAAGAAGAAAGAAACCCGACCAAAATGCCTTGATCCCAGAAAAAACCCACCTACTCCCAAATTTGTAAAATGCTTTCCTTAAACTAAGCCAATTGGGCCCATGGTCCAACCATACCCTTTAGAGAGTTATACAAAAGGTTTGGGAGCCCAAGTGGATTTGTGGAACATCCTGGGGAGTTCAAGAATTGTGCCGAATGGACGGCCACCAGACCTTTAGCTTTCGCCATTTGCTTTCTTGGGACTATGGTTTTTCCCAAAGATTGGTCCTTAGCCATAGACACCCTAGTCATTTTACTTGCTCATGCCATCTTCTACGGCATAACCCAACAAGAAGAAACTAAATTCTTTGACATAACCCTAATTATCCTAGCCGACTTACAAATACTTCTAAGGTTGTAACCTATATGGTAGATCCTCAAGCATATGATCAAAGTTAGGGGTGAACAACACCTAAGTAATCCAGCCAAAAGGGATGGCCTTCTGGATTTTTTGCCTGAGCTTCGGGGAACAAAACAAACAAAGTTGGACCCTCATCTTTTCCAGGTTGAAAAAAGAAAGCGTTCAATGGATGTTCCATGACTTTGTGTCTGATAAAGATGTGGCTAAGGGTAGAAAGTGTCCATTCTTACCACTTATGGGGATCCGAGGAATTCTCCCTTATGCGCCTGCTAGGGTCTTGAGACAATTTGGGAGGATTCAAGTTGTTCCCCAGGTCGGAGGCATGGGAGATTTTATCATTGATTATGACATCGATAGACCGCCGAGGGCTTTGGATTGCATACGAGAATGGAAAGGTCGCATGATTTGGAGTCCTGATACCTTAGCCGAGGATAGGTTTCCGTCGGGTTGTATTATGGAGTATAAAGATTGGTTGAGCGCTGACTTACCAGGTACTCTTCCTCCCAGACCTATTCTCTACAATTGTGTGCAAGATAAGGTTTCGCAAGCCGAGATTCGAGTCCGTTTGGTTCAGAGGAGAGCAGACGACAGAGATGCCAAATATTCATAAAAGATTAAGCATGACAAAGCCATCATAGAGAGTCTGAGACATGAGTTGGAGCTTACTAATGACTGTTTGGTTGAGCTCTATGACCGGATGAAGAAGACTTTAGATGATGTTGCTCCACTGACTTTTACACAGAAAGGGTTTCTGATGGAAGTCACTTTGACATCGGCCCATCTTCATATCTATACTACCCTTTCGAAGGCAAAAATGGCCAAGACCAATCGAGATCGGGTTTCATCATCGACCATCGGAGGGCACCTCTGCTGATTTACTGTATGCACTGTCTTTATTTTATCTTTTGTACTCCTTTGGGGAAGAAAATTATTATGATTATGGGGCAATGGTTTGATTCATATGTCACATTTATGTTTTAAACGATTAGTATGCTTAGAAACGCGAGTAGTGTAATTTTATGAACTACTTTATGTGACTTACTTGCTTTCATATGTTTCTCTTAAATGCTTAAATTGATCTCAAGTACCGTCCACTCCCTAAAAGGAAAACAATGAACAAAAACACCAGTACTAAGTCTAGTAACCTTCTCACAATCTGAAGATGAACACCAAGAATGCACCAGAGCTGGAAGCTATGAGAAAGAATGAGTTCTCGCTTCGCCGAAAGATTCAGGACCTTAAAAAGCGAATCCCAGTAATTAAGGCTAAGATCAAAAAGGCTAATGAGTTGATAGATTTGGCGGAAAGTCCGCCCAAGGAACCAACCGAAACTCAAGGAGAGAATGTCCTGGACAAGGAAAAATAAATCCTTCCCAAATACATCCCGATAATGGAAGAGTCCGAGGAGGAGAAAATGGAATCGGACTAGCAGGAGCCTACTTGGCCATCAAGGGAGGCTGCCTCTACTGTGCCATTAAGCCTAAAAGGGGAAGGGACTTCTGCTGCGCCATCAAGTCCCAGAGAAGAACCTGAGGAACGAGTAAAGTATATTTGACCAGCTTCGCTCGAATGGTGGGCTATTGCACTCAAGGCGTTGGATTGTCCCTACCGTGTCTCACCTAAGCACGTAACAAGCGAGGATGTGATCATCAAATTTTGAAGCATAAGGACGGTCAGTGTCAGCTTCGACAGGTTGCTATCGTGTGCTCCGGTCTTCGCACACAAAAGATGCCCTTTTTCACTAGGATCAAGCAGGGCACACCATCAACGAATGTTTTGCCTTCAAGAAAGCTCATAGAGCTGATAGATAAGAAAAGCATCACCAGGATATGGGGCCCACAGTCACTTTTGGTCCACGAAAATATCTCCCCAGCAGAAGGAATTATGCTTAACACTCATATTTGGCATTATGACTATACAGTATTCAAGGAATCTTACGTCAACATCTTCCAGAAGTTAGTCAGCATTGGAAAGATTAGCCCCATCAAAACCAAAAGGGCTCAAACTGAAGGGGTTGGCCGCCGCAAAATGTGTCTATACCATTCTGGGGCTTTGGGGCATGACATAGAAGAAAGAGAGGCATTAAAGTTTGAAGTGGATAATCTAGTCCACAAAGGCATAGAATTTAGGGCCGGGAAATGGTTAAATGGACAAACAATCTATTTTGACCTCAAAAGAAAGGTCACCTTTTGGGTAGTTTTAGGAGATCCCATTTTTTGTACTTAGCACAGATTTGTCCCCCACTCCCCCCCCCCCCCCCCCCCCCGCCCCCATTTTATGTAAACGGAGCCACGCTAACCTGATGTCCCGAGGAAGGATTTTAATGTAGGGAGTCTTATCTTATGTAAACCGAACGACAGAAGGGCCTGATTTCCCGCGAAGGGATATGTAGGCAGTCTATGTAAGACTCGGTCCTTATATATTATACTTATTATATTTCCTCACTTAACAAAGCCCAAGTACCCAAAACCCGGTACGAGAGATCAATTGAGCTTTTAATCAAATATATGATTATTTATGTGCTAAATGTTCTTAACTGCCAACTATGTGTGATATCTTGATTATTTTCTATTACCTAACGAACTAAATCTGTTTGCCTTTGCTTTATTCTGTTCTTATAAAAAGAGAGGTTGATTCGTGTTCACACTGGCATACTTCACCAGATCCAAAACTGCAATAGCATCCCAATCCCAACAAGATAAAGGCAAAGCAAAAATGACTGGTACTTCCGAGAAGGAGATTGCTTCAACTGACATCACTCTCATAGATTCATCTCTTCGAGAATTACCTGAGTTCTTGCCTACTGAGGACGTTATGAAGATGATGTTTGAGAAATTTTTCGACCTTCAAAAAGAAGTTACACGGAACAGAGCCGCTAATGCTGCCCAAGAGGCGTCAGATGAAACAAGGAGACCTCCGCCGCCTTTTCCAACCCTAAGGCCACCATTACCCGACCACTTTCCCACCCAGTTCACTATGACCACCATACCATTTACCCTAATTTATGGACACATTGTTTCCTTGCACCATACCCCGCCACTACTTAACGCTACCCAGATTTCCGGAACCACTCACTCTATCCCTTCTTACCCAGTATCACAAAACACCCATCACGGCATCACTGAGTCGGTTCCCATTCCCCAAGACAATTTTCATTTAAGACTGGGATATGTCCCAGCTGAAGATGAGATACCTACCAAGAAGAGGCAAGAGGTAGCGAATCTCTGCAAAACCATTCCAAACCTGTACCAGTCATTTCCTGAGTGAATGCCTAAGCCGAGTGATGCTGACATTGAAGAAGGGATAGGGATGCAATTCTGAGAAGAAGATTGCTCAGTAATCCTAGAAGAATATTCAAAAGCGCCCACCATCAGAGATGTAGATCCAGGCGATCAGCTGTCTAATTGGACCTCTAACCCTCTACTGGCTCTTCCATAGAGAAAGATGAAATTATTTTGAAAATAGGGAGAATCGGTCGAGGCCCGATTATTCACCTTTTATTACTTTATGTACCTCGTAATGTTTTCAAAAAACAAAAATGGCTTGACGTTAATCTAAGTCAGGACCACAGTTTGTACTTTTATTAATCTAAATTAACGAAATCCTCGGTCTAATCAAAACAATTTTATCACGCATGCATGCTTTATACTAACATACTTTGCCTTAAATTTTCAGTGATAAAGCAACCCTAAATGTCATGGCATATTGCGAAATGAATGAGTCGGGCATCATAGAAGAAGAAGAGTACGAGGAATATGATGAGACCATAATGTTACCCGAGGGTCTCATGGAAGAAGTAGAGCAGTTAGAGATGAGAAAAAACCAAACATGGACGAAATAGAAGCCATTAATATAGGCGACGAATTTTATGTCAAAGAAACAAGGATAAGTGCGCACCTAGAGGCACCTTTAAGAGAAGAATTGATAAACCTACTAAAGAAATACGTGGATATCTTCCCATGGTCATACGCTGACATGCCAAGGCTAAGTACCATCGTAGTATCTCACATGTTACCAATCAATGCGGGTTTCGCTCCTGCAAAGCAAAAAACCCGACAATTCAAGCCAGACTTCAGTAACCGCATCAAGGACGAGGTAGAAAAGCAAATCAAGTCTGGGTTAGTAGAAGTAACCTCATACCCCACTTGGTTGGCCAACATAGTGCCGGTACCTAAAAAGGATGGAAAGATAAGAATCTGTGTAGATTATCGAGATCTCAACAAAGCCAGTCCGAAGGACAATTTTCCACTACCAAACATCCACATACTCATAGATACCTGTGCCAAAATGAGCTACAGTCATTTGTGGATTGTTTCGCCGGCTATCATCAAATCCTAATGGATAGAGAGGATGCAGATAAAACAGCCTTCATCACTCCATGGAGCGTGTACCATTAGAGAATGATACCTTTCAGCCTCAAGAATGCCGGCGCGAGCTACATGAGAGCCATGACTAACATTTTTCACGACACGATTCATAGAGAGATTAAAATATACGTGGATGATGTCATTATCAAGTCAAGGAAACGTTAGGAGCATATTACTCATCTAAGGAAATTCTTTGATAGGCTCCAAAAGTTGAACTTGAAGTTGAACCCGGCTAAATGTGCATTTGGGGTACCGGTAGGAAAGTTACTGGGGTTTATAGTCAGGCGAAGGGGCGTAGAGCTAGACCCAACAAAGATCAAAGCAATCTAAGAATTACCTCCTCCCAAAATCAAGAAAGAAGTCATGACCTTCCGGGGCAGGTTAAATTACATTGGACGATTCATATCTCAATCCACCATCATTGTGGAGCACATACTCAAGCTTTTGAAGAAAGACGCTCCCACAAAATGGACAGAGGAGTGTCTAAAGGTATTTGATGCTATCAAGAGATACCTGTCCAATTTATCAGTCTTCGTGCCACCAAGGCCCAGGAGCCCACTGTTGCTATACCTATCTGTTACAGAAAATAGGTTCAGTTGTGTGTTAGGACAACACAGTAAAGAAGGGAAAAAGGAACATGCCATTTTCTACATGAGCAAAAAGTTCACTGCCTCTGAGGCAAGATATACGCTAGTGGAGAAAACTAGCTGTGTTTAAACTTAGGTGGCCCAGAAACGGATGCATTACTTGTCCTCGTACACCACTCACTCATATCCAAAATGGATCCATTGAGGTACATATACTGCCAGCTCATGCCCATTGAAAAATTAGCCAAATGGAAAATGTTGTTGAGTGAATTTAACATTTTATACATAGCCCAAAAGGCCGTCAAATGATAAGCCTTGGCTGACCTGCTAGATGAAAGCCTAGTGGATGAAGAGATTGAACCCCTCCGCACTCATTTTCCAGACGAAGGGGTATTGACCATAGAAGAGGAAGTAGTGGAACCATACGCAGTCTGGAGATTATATTGTTCTTCGATGGAGCAGTCAACTACAAGGGTTCCAGAATAGGGGCAGTTTTAATATCAGGAAATGGCAACATTGCCCAATGGCCGCGAAGCTCAAATTTCGTTGTACCAACAACATGGCTGAATACGAGGCCTGCATTCTAGGTCTCAGGATGGCACCGGCTATGGACATTAATGAATTTCTGGTCATTGGAGATTCTAACCTACTAATTCACTAAGTACAAGGCGAATGGGCCACTAAAAACAAAACGATCTTACCACACGTGAACTGGCATAAAGACTGTGTAAGAAATTCAGAAAAATTGAGTTCTGACATACTCTAAGAGCTCAGAACAAGTTTACCGATGCGCTAGCCGCAATAGCGTCAATGATCCAACATCCTGAAAGCAGTCATATCAACCCACCGAGGATATGCTTGAAAGAGGAGCATGCCCATTGTTGCCACGTAGAAGCAGAGCTGGATGGAAAGCCGTGGTACAGTGACATCAAAATATACTTGGAGAAACGAGAATACCCCGAAAGAGTCACGAGTGGACAAAAGAAGACCATCAGAAGAATGGCAAATAGTTTCTTCCTAAACAAAGAAGTGCTGTATAAATGAACGCCGGACTTGGGTCTACTTCGATGTGTAGATACCGGCGAAGCCACCAAACTTCTAGAAGAACTACATGCTGGGACATCTGGACCCCATATGAATGGATTTGTACTGGCCAAGAAGATTCTTCGAGCTGGATACTATTGGATGACCATGGAAAGTGATTGCTGCAAATATGTGCAAAGGTGCCATCAATGCTAAATCCACGGTGATCTAATCAAGGTTCCACCGAGTAAGCTTAATGCTATGAGCTCACCATGGCCTATCGTTGCCTGGGGCATAGACATCATTGGACCCATCGAACCCGCAGCCTCAAACGGGCATCGATTCATTTTAGTCGCCATCGACTACTTCACCAAATGGGTGGAAGCAACATCACACAAGTTAGTAACAAAGAAAGTGGTAGCCGATTTCGGGTGGAACAGTATCATATGTTGATTCGGCATACCCGAGTCTATCATAACTGACAATGGGGCCAATCTGAATAGAAATCTAATGAAGGATATCTGTGAGCAATTCAAGATCACTCATTGGAACTAGACAGCCTGCCGACCACAAATGAACGGAGCCGTAGAAGCAGTCAACAAGAATATCAAGAGGATATTGAGCAAAATGACAGACAATTACAAAGGTTGGCATGGGCAATTGTGTTATGCTTTACTGGGATACTGTACTATGGCCAGAACTTCAACAGGAGCAATTCTATACCTGCTGGTCTATGGTACTGAAGCGGTTATACCTGCCGAGGTCGAAATACCTTCCTTAAGGATCATCCAAGAAGCAGAATTAGACAATGTTCGAGCTCAATATGAGCAATTGGTTTTAATTGACGAGAAAAGGATGGTTGACGTATGCCGCGATCAACTATCCTTACAAAGGATGGAAAGAGCCTTCAAAAAATGAGTCAGGACTCGACTTTTCCAAATTTGGCGGATGGTAATCAAAAGAATTTTCCCGCATCAAGATGAATACAAAGGGAAATTCTCTCCCAACTGGTAAGACCCCTACGTGGTTCACAAAGTACTCTCCAGATGAGCAGTAGTACTAGTGAAAATTGATAGGCAAGAGTGGCCCAAACGAATCAACTCACACGCAATTAAATGCTACTATGCGTAAAGGCTTTTTAATTGTAATAGCATCTTTTGCTTGTAATCGTTATTTGTATTTTCTTGTAATCATTTGTAATAGATAGAAAAAACCCAAACAACTTTTGTAATATGAAATACGCATGACTTGACTTCCCCAAAGAAGGGATCTCCCTCATTCAAAAGTGCATGTCCTGACAACTAACCTTGCAGTTTTTAATAACAATGCATGTATCTTCTTACAAATAGATACCTTTGTGTTTAGTTTCACAAAATGATTTTTGCATTGATAAACTAAATTCATCTTTCGAATACCAGAGCCGAAGGGGTTTGATTCCAGAAAGCCGAATATGTGACAACGCCGGCTACATGAATTAACTTTAAATAGGAAAAACTAACCCATTTCTGATGTAGGTCCTAAGGACGTCGGGTGGACGATCCTTTTTCTAACTTTGTTTCATGTGCAGGAAATGGTTTGCCAAAGAAGTTCAAGACTGCTGCCGAGATCAGGCTTTCAGAAAAGTATCCGGCCACGAGGGTTATAAGGATCTAAATGCTACAAGGGCAAAATATTTAGCAACGAGGGCTACAAAAGGATTTGAATGCCACAAGGGCAAATACCCAGCCACGAGGGCTATAAAGGATCTGAATTCCACGAGGGTAAAATATCTAGCAACAAGGACTATAAAAGGATTGGAATGCCACAAGACCAAATACCTAGCCATAAGGGCCCACAAAGAACAAAAGCCATAATGACAAAATATCGGACAGAAGGGGTCATATTAAAACAACACGACATATCTAAACCCGAGTGTCACAACTGGTATAAAGGACGAAAGAAAGGAGATTTATCCAAAGGAGCCATATCTGTCATTGCCATCATATTTTTTCTTATTTCCATGAGGGCCATTCATATCTTCTTATTTTCCATGAGGTCCATTGCATATTTTTTTCTTTTTGCCATAAAGGCCATTGCATATTTTTTCTTGTTGCCATTAGGGTCATTTTCTTTTTCTTATTTGCCATGACGGCCATTGCATATTTCCTTTTCTGTTGCCGTGAAGGTCACCGCTTTTTCTTATTTGCCATGAGGGCCATTGCACATCTTCTTTTTGTTGCCGCGAGGGCCATAACTTTTTCTTATTTGCCGTGAGGGCCATTGCATATTTTTTCTTGTTGCCATGAGGGTTATTCATATCTTCTTATTTTCTATGAGGGCCATTGCATATTGTTTCTTGTTGCCATGAGGGCTATTCAAATCTTCTAATTTTCCATGAGGGTTATTGCATATTTTTTCTTGTTTCCATGAGGGCCATTCATATCTTCTTATTTACCATGATGGTCATTTCATACAAACATATCGTGAGGGCCATATTCATACAAACAGGCCGTAAGGGCCATTTCATACAAACACTGCCGAGAGGGCCATTCATACAAATTGCCGAGAGGGCCATATTTATACAAACATGCCGAGAGGTCCACATTCATACAAACTGCCAAGAGGGCCATATGCATACAAACAAGCCGAGAGGGCTATTCATACAAACTGCCGAGAGGGTCATATTCATACAAACATGCCAAGACAGCCATTCATACAAACACTGCCATGAAGGCCATTTCATACAAACATGCCAAAAGGGCCATTTATAGAAACACTACCGTAAGGGCCATTCGTACAAACTGCCGAGAGGGTAATTCTTACAAGCTACAGGGTACAATCAAGAGGGTAAAGCGATATAAATCCGGTAAGGTGACCGCAGTATTCGTTCTAAGAGGTAAAGCGATGTAAGATTGGTCTGGTGACCGCAGCATTCGCTCCAAGAGGTAAACCGATGTAAAACCAGTCGGATGATCGCAGTATTCGCTCCAAAGATCAAGACGATGTAAATCCGGCTGGATGGCTGCAATGTTCGTCAACCAATGTTACTCAGCAGGTGGAAGCAGATTTACATCCGCCAAATGGAGCAGGCTGATCAGATCAAATCCAGACATATGCGGAGCAAACATGGAACTTTTTCTTTCATAACCGGTCGAGATAGGGTGCCCATGAGAATTAAGCTCTCCTGCTAGAACTTGGAAGATCACCCCTCACCATGCTCAGCCACACAAAAATGTTTTATTTACTTATCTGCTTTGCTTTTTATTATTCCGCAACCGGTTGGATGTATACTGGAACACACACAAAGGCGTTCCCGCATAAGGGATATCCTTTTCCTCCGATCAAGTCGAACTACAAGTGACTTGATTCCCAAGAAGAGGGATATGTAGGCGGACTCAATACCAGAGTCAGTCAAGCTCTGACCAATCACACCGGATCTCCCAATTTTGTAACTAGGGAATCCGAGATTTCTTGCATTTAGAAGTCATAATTGAATCTAACTACAAATGGCCTGAGTTCTCATGAAACCTGAGATATGTAGGAAACCCAGAAGCCAAGGTCCGACCACATATTTGAAATTGCATAAAAATGCGAGGTGATATGAAAATGGGTCAGCCAAAAATTAGGGTTAGTCAAATTTTGTTGCTCAGGGATGACCTTGCCATTCCCGAACACTGAAGGCGCAGTTGTTGACATCTAATTTTTGACCTCGCATAATTTATTTTAATTACCCAGAGTCTTTGGATATCGAACGGAGTGAAATATATATTTTCTACAAGTCTGAATGATTTTATAATATTATTTTGATAATATTTTGCCTTTTCATTTGACAAAATAATTTCAGTAATATTATATAACATTCAGAAATTAATTTACACATTTTTATAATTAATATAGAGCATTTGGTAAATTTAATCAAGAAGATAATTTAAGACAATTATTTACCTAATTGTTTAAATTATCATAAATCAATTAACAACCATTTCACTCCATTTAATTCAAGGAATTTGATTAATTAAATGAATTACTCTTTTTACCCCTCAATTCTAAATTTTTGCATATTCAATTTATTAGAATTTATCATAATTAATTGAGTATTTAATTATGGTTAATTCCATAAATTGTTTATTATGTAATCAATAGTGACTACTATTGAAATAATCAATTGTTGCTTAATTTTGGCCTAAATTGAAAGCCCATTTCCATGGTTTAAGTCAGTCGAGGTCATTATCGCAAAACTAGCCTTAATTGTTTGATTAAGATGAATATGGTCATAATTGGAACGACCAATTTCATGGTTTAAGTCTAATTAAGGCTATTAGAATTAAGGTTATTAGTGTAAAACCAATCTTTAATTGTTTGATTATGTAGGGTATGGCCGTAATTGAAGAAACCCACTTCATGGTTTAGAGTCAATCAAGTTCATGGTTTAGAGTCAAACTCATCTGCATAACTAACCGTGTTGGTTAATTGTTTAAATGTTTGTTAAATTTTGTCTTGGCCATAATTAAGGTGTTTAAAATTAATTGATTTACTTTGTGGCTATTTATTAAGCTTGTGTTGATGTGTATACGCATATACAAAAAACATATACATGTATATCATGTATATAAGTGTATATATGCATATACAACCCCTTTAAGTCTTTTAATTTCTGGCTAGGCGCAGTCCAATAGAGGACCGACCAGGCCCAGAGCTCAAATAGGAAGCGGGTAATACCCCAATCTCATTTCAGATGCCAAACGACCACTTAAAAAATTTCTCTCTCAGGGTTACACCAAACCCTAGCTACCGCGGTGTCCCTACCTCTCCTACGTCATTCATCGCCATTTTTGGCATGTTTGTAGAGATATTTTGCTTTCTCCAGGTCTGTGTGACTTTGCGGAGTAACGCATTTATTGTTTCTGCCATTTCTTCACCAAACGCAACACGAACACGGTATAACCCTTCCCCTCTCTCTATTTCTTTTGCTTTTTTGTGTATCAAACGGTCAAACTCTATAAATCATTAATGGTTTTTGTTTGCATTGTTTGAAATCATGGGTTTTTGATTGGTTCTTGAAGATTCTTATAGAATCACTATTTCTTGGCCAAATCTGACCCTTGATTTGCTTGTTCACGCGATTCCTGATCATTGGATGTGTTATTGAGAGATGCAATTCTGAAAATTGCAAAAACTCCCACATCGAAATTGAGCTAGGGTTTCGTAGAACTAGGGGTCTATAAATAGAACACCTAAGTCACTTTGTTAGACGGACACACTGAATATTATCACATAATCACACAATACTCGAAATACCTAAGTTTCTTAGCATTTTGCTTTGAGACTTTAAGAGTTTGAGTTCTTGTCAAAATTTTAAAGTTTGTTTTCTGTTCTTGTGTGGGTTTCTGTGGCTTTTGAACAATTTGTGGTTAACGAAAGGAGGTCTAGAAGTCTTCCAAGTTCAATCTCTATTCAAGACTGCACACAAGAAAGGTAATCTTCTTTCCCTTTTATTTTTGTAGCGTTTATTTGTTTTAAATTGTTTTGTTGTTGATTATGTGATTAATATGCGTTTGTTAGTTCATTTCCTATTTTAGTTTAAGTATATAATGTAGTTGTTTGATTCATCATTCTGTTAAGTAGTTTATTGTTCATGTAGGTTAAGTAGTGTGAGAATTGGGCTGTTAGTATTAAAGTGTTTGGTTTTGTTTAGGTATTATGTGTTAATTTGGGTAAACTTGGTCATGTTTAAAGAGTATTTCAATTTAGTTCTTGTATAGTACCCAGTTTAAAACTAATTTAGGAAGATTCAGTATATAAATGGACAGTTTTTTTGATATCATGCTTGTTTTACTTTTTTTTTTCCATGTTGAAGCTATGTTTGCTGTCATTTGCTTGAATTTGTCTTTGTTGTCTTAAGAACCTGACGTCTGCTGCTTTAAGCCATGTTTATCTGAGTATTGTACCTATTAAGATTTACTTGTGATATTAAAGGACCTTGTGAACTATGTTGTGCGCCTGATAACTATGTTTATAATCTGAACCTCCAGTGATAGCCTGCCTATATTCAAATCACTTAGATCTTGTCACTAATGTGTTACATAAAGCTCTAGAAGTCTAAATATGTTGCCCCAATGCAATTTATTGAAAATGCTTCTGTGGATTAGTTTGTTTGAGTCTGCTGCTTTCCTGTGAGTAGGAGGGTCTAAAAGCATGTTGTTACCCTGTATTGTTTGGCTTTGGACTTAGTTGGTTGAGCCTGTGATCTCCTTGAGTCCAAAAACTCTGGCGTGAACTGGCTTGAATCCTATATTGTCCTCTGCTTGCTATGGACATGTAGCATGTTAAACATAATTTTAAAAGGTCCATCCATACTTGTCTTGCCTTGTTTTGACCATGAAGCATGTTAGTTGGGACATGAGTAGCTAAATGATCCTATTTGATTAAATGTATATCTGTCATTTAAACTATTTTCTTGAGTTAAATGTTGCATGAAAGTTGTTTGTGAATATGGAAGTATGTCAATGCCCCTTTAGCTCTGATTAGCACTATGTTGTGATATATGTCTACTTATCCAGTTAAAACACTTATGAAAAGTATACCTGCCCTAGTTATCTATGATCATATAAGATTGTCCCAAGAAATGAACTATTTGATGTTGCCTATTTATCCTGTTTGCACCTCTGCCTATTCATGACTGATTCAGTTCTGTTCAAAGACCTTTATTGCAATTAGATTCCTGAGATCTTACATATGTACTTCTATTTATTGTCTGTCTAAACCATCATACTTGATGTGACCTAAATTAAGGATTTGTATGTTGCACAGTTAAACTATAAGAGGCTGTCACTTGAGGTTGAGTGACCATGGGAGTGACTTACCTAGGGTCAAGAAGAGGGGTGAGAAAGCTTTGAGTTTCTAGTCAAACTCATCCTAGTCTCCCTTGTTCTATACTGTTGGGGTTCCCTCATATGAATTCACACCTCATGGGACCCCCTAAGTAGTGAAACAAGTAGGATATATGTAAACAAAACCATGAATAATGCATATCTAAAGCATGTAGCACCTCACTGTTTTTATGCTATCTCTTGTATGAACTCTGCCTATCATATCTATTACATCTTTACTTTTTCCCTCTGGTATGTGAGCTCAATACGCTCTGATTGAAGGTCTAGTGCATAAAGTAAAACCAAGCATGTCTTATTTGAGTTGAAAAATGATCTTTCAAAATGCATAAGGTATACCCAAGTATATTTAAAGTATACAGCTCATGTATACTTTTGGTATTTAAGGACCTGTATACTGAAGTATATGTGAGGTATACCACTGTTGATGTCTTGTAAATGGTACTAGAATTTCTTTGGATATATGGTGGTATGATAAGTCTTTCTTGTTGAATTGGCATAATGATCTGTGCAAGCATAAAATGTGTATAATGAAGGTATATCCCAAATATGTTAAGTACACTCGAAGGTCATGTATGCCCTTTGGTGTATGTGGATTGGTATACTTGATGTATAAAAGGTGTATCTCGTATTATAATATGCCTATGTGTTTAAAGAGTATGGATTTTTGTTGAATGTCTTTGCTTGCCTTAATTGGGCCTTAGTTTGTTTACCTTTGTTGTTTTCCCTTTTTCTGAACTAGTATTTAGGCCTTCTACTTCTTTTTCTTCTCTTTGTCTCCTGCACGTTTTAAATTAGTTAGACCATCTGTGTCTAGGCCCAATTCCCATGTAGTATTGACTTAATAAACTGAATATGTGATTGCATGTATGTCTATAGATGATTATGGCTAGTTTTCCTATATGGCTTAGCATATAAACTTTGAACATCTCCTAATTTTATCTTCTTTCTGCCTTATGTGACTGCATACCGGGCCATTTGGGGGCGTCTTCTACGCATTTGAAACCTATTGGGCCTGAGGCCCTACCTCCCTTCTTCTATCGAGTCCGATTGGAAAGGGAAGCAAATATTGATACTTTGAAGGCCCAACCATGGGTGAAAATGGTAAAGGCCCAGCTATGGGTGAAAATAGCCAACTGGTGGGCTTAGGTAGGCTTACTAGCCTAACCCTCCCCCTTTTATTTCAATTTTTCTGTGTAAAGGTGTAATTGTAAACATGTGAAATTATTGAAACCCTTATGCATGTGTAGAACATAGGAAATCAACACTTAATAACTTAGGAAGTCACTAAAACCTTTTTCAGAACTCGGACGATGATTGACTTTGCATGAAATTGGAACTTAATCTTGATTTTAACTTTTAAAACTGGTGTGATACTACGGCTAAGTGTAAAAAATGGGATACGGAATCAGTGTTAAAGAATAAGGCTAAATGATTCTTTAAAAGTGACCAAGTAATGAATTTTGGGTCTTAATGTTACATCTTGGAAATTACGTGTCGTTTGCATTATGAGTAAACTAACACAAGCCTAAAGTGGACATGAAGCCCTTATAAGGTTAAGGAGGGTATTTGATAACTTTAAGTGTGTACCTTAAAGTTCCAGAGTCATACGAAACGACAGAAGTAAGTTTGTTGAGAGATTGGAAGAACTGAGTCAAGTTTTAGGAAGATTTCATATTAGTTGAGTTATACATTGCTTAGAATTACCTTGAGGGGATCTATAGGGTGCCTTATATGGTTAATGAAGTTTTAAACAAGTGCCAAGAAGGTTCCATAAGGATTGGAGGTCAAACGAATCGAAAAGAGCGCATTCTCGCGAAATCGGGGAAAATGGGGTCATATGTGGCCGCGTACTCAATATGCTAGGCTGCATATGGGCAGAAAACTCACCAAAATGGCAGCCCCCACTGCCTAACCTCCACCCCATGGAGAGAAGGGGAGATTGGCCATATATCCCATATGCTGAGCTGCATCTCCACCGCAAGTTGATGCCGGGGGGGGGGGGGGGGGGGGGGCGACTTTGCCACCTTTTTAAATCCCAAAAGACCCCATTTTTATCTTAACCTTTCATACTTATTTCCCCACACTTCTAGAGAGTTCTTGAGGGTTCCATAACATTCCAAACCTTTCCATATCATTAAGAGAGAAGATCAACATCAAAACCCCAAGATAATCCATGGAAGGTGATTGTTCTTGCTTCTCTTCAAAGTTGTGATAAACTTGGTCTTGAAAGGAGTTGAGGAAGGCGAAGTTCCTATATTATAAGGTATGTTCTTCCTATTATTTACATGATTGCGTTGATGTAAAGGTTTAGTAACTCTTGGAAAGGAAAAGAATTAAAGTGGAGAAGTCATAAAGTGTTGGAGTGAAGAAGATGATTATGAGATGAAATTGAAAAGGGGTTTTTGCAAAATTTGAGACTAAATTGAATATAGCTTCTTGATTATGATATTGTGGATGCTGCTGTTGTTGTTTGGGAGTTGTTTTGTGATATGGTGGAAGTTGACAAAATAGGTGAAATGCTGCCCAAATTTCGTTAGTTCATTAATTACACTAGTTTGAACTTCAGAGTGTTTTCAAGACTTAACCTTAGTGTGAATCCTCTTGAATGTAGATTTTGCGGACTTTGGAGGAGAACGTTAAGTAGTTAAGAAGACGTAAAGGTATGTTAAGCCTAACCCTTCTTTCTAAAGGCATGATTTGCCTATTGTGAATCTATCTAAGTTATCCGTAATTGATGATGATGATGATGATTGTGATTCCATAATGGAAATCGGGGTTTTACCGACTTTATGTCATCCCGATAGAGTTGTAATGCCTCATTTGGATACTCATGTTATATAGTTATTTGTGACATCAATCTTATATGGTCGGGCACGATATCTATTGCGCGCGCACCACTGTAGTTGGGTATGGAGAACACCGAGCCTTGTTATGGTTCGGTATGGACAATACCGAGCCTTTTTATGGTCTGGTATGGACAATACCGAGCCTTGCTATGGCCGGGTATGGGTGACACCAAACGTACATAGTCGGGTATATTATAGTATATGTATATGTATGAAATGCTTTCTCTAGAGAAAGGTTAAGATTGCATAACAATCGTCGTTAAAAGTGTATGGGGTATAAATTGCTCTTTTTATCTTATGTTATCTTCATGTTTTCATCATGTTACTATTTATGCCTTACATACTCAGTACATTGTTCGTACTGATGTCCTTTTGTTTGTGGACGTTGCGTTACAGGGAGACAGACCAAACCTTTAGGCTACTTCATCAGAGATTGCATAGAAGTGCTTCATCTGATCCGGGGCTGCAGTAGTTGGTATTATTCTTTTTGTCTACATATATGGGCATGGGGGGGGGGGGGTGTCCTGTCCCGTCCTTATAATATTACATACTCCATGTAGAGGCTCGTAGACAGATGTATTATATATAGCTAGATATCCCATAGCCTTGTCGGTTCATATTTTATATATCATTTTGATAGCCTTCCCGGCTTGTATATATATAGGCATAGTTAATGATGTTTATATAAAGATGCCTATGTTCGATGGAATTTGGGTCATTAAGTTCATGGGAATTATGAGTTAGCCATGTGGCTCACTGATATGATTATGAGAGTATGCTAAAAGGTGCTCGGTAGGGTAGTTCTGAGTGCCCGTGATGGCCCTCTGGTTGGGTCGTGACACCTAAGCCCATGATTTAAGTGATAAATTGTTTAACAATTTTCTTTAAATTGAAACTGAGTTGAAAATAGGTTATCTTCAAATTTGCATTTTTGTTGGACAAAAAAAACAAAAGAAAACCTATTTGGGCCAAGTTTGAGGAGGACGAAATCTGGACTGGATTATGGATTGACTTGATACGGGCTTCAAATGAATAAATTGGACTTAACAAACATTCCTATTTTTAATATGTGTCTCTATATATATATATATATATATATATATATATATATATATATATATATATATATATAAATCGGAGATATACTCCATATTTTCTTACTTATATGGACAAAGCCCATAAGTACTAAACTCATTTTATTAGGACTAGAATAGTAGTGACTCTACTCAGGAGAAATCCCCAGTGTGTCCTAGTCCGATAATAAAGTGAGTTAAACATTTATGCGGATTTTTAAGCCCAAAATCCCCTTTTCTGAGGGGACTTTTTGCCAAAAAGTTTCTTGAGTTCATGATAAAAATGAATGACAGTTTTGTGAAAAGTTAAATATCTTAGCAAATAAATGCATTAATCACACATTGAAGCACATAGGTCAACTGTATTCTACGGATCTTTAATACTAGGGTGCGTAAAACCTTCCCTAAGGGATCACCAGAACCCTTACCTTGAACTTTGGTACCAAAAAGATTTCTCTTTTGCTTGAAAAATCTTTTACTCGGTATTCCTAGTTTTCCTTTAATAAATTAGGTGGCGACTAAAATCCAATTAGAGCATCAACACCTCTTAGTATCTTTTATGCACCCGTGTAAAAATGAACCGTAACAGTTGGGTTACCAATTTCACCTTTTTTCCCTTGTGGGCCCGTTTCCCATTTTTTCCCTTAGTTGGTTTTGAACTAAAAGATAGTATGCCAATATGGGTATCGTTGTTTCTTATTTCAAACTTAGAATTTGATAATGGATAGACTTTGATTGCTTAGAGGCTCTCAGGAAAGGCAGGGTGAAGATTTGATTGTTCGTGGCTCCCGCTCGGTTGCCAGGTAGGTTATGGCTTACCTTTCGGTTACACTTCAGTTAGCGAAGCATATGTAGAAGTTATTTATTTACCGATAAAGCATGTTAAGCCTTCAGGTATGAAGGTTGGATGGATATGATGAGCTTGGTATTATTGATTGACTATGTGGGCTCGTCGCCATGATTGTTATGATTGGGCCTGTTGCCCTACTAGGTATGCGTGATATTCTTGTGACTGACATACTTGCCCTTCTCCCTCGTGTTATCTCATTGTCATATGAAAGTGGATTGTTGTTAATGATAATTGGAATGTTGAACCGCATATTATAATATAAATCTGAGGACTTTTTGGATGGATGTGTCAATTGAGGCTGAGGAAGTGTACGACATGCTTTCCATACTTCATGTGTAATCGTTGCCTCTTGTTGTGTATTGGTTTGTTGCCATATATGTGATATTGGACTCATTACTTAGTTGCCATATTGTTATTATGGTACGACTGTCTCTCACTCATCTTGACATTATCATGGGTAAAGGGAAGGACTTGACTTGATATTGATATTGTCATTTTGCATTGCATTCATCCTCATTTCCTGATACATTGATATTACATGTGTTTGGTGCTGATAATGATAAGTGAGAAAGAAAGCATCCCATGTCTTTATTAGATTGTGATATAGAGATAAGAATCTGTGATCTGAGGTTGTTACCGGAGCGGAGGATTATATGTAGTATGATTAGGAGGGCTTGTCCTTATTATTTATGCGTTGATTGACATATGATGTTGTGATCTCCATCATTGTTTTAAAAGGCAGTGTCATGACTCGCCCCGAGGCGAACCTCGGGGCAGGGCAGTGGCAAAACGCCCTGGGGCTAACGTGCGGGGCTTAGTTCCTATGAGGCTTACACCCTAAGCGCCCAACTGTACGCCCTAAACACGCCTAACGCCCAACACCAAGGGCTCGCCTAACAGTTCTTACACAAATTATATTTTAAATTCCTTAATTAAAATCATTCTCCCTCATAATTGTTTAACAAAATAATGATACTTAATAGTTTTTCATCTATAGAAATAGAAGATTGGGTGTAACTCATACATCAAGTCGTAGTATTGGATATTTACTATTTGAGAACGTCGTGAGGGTGAATATCACTTAATTCTTTTTAAAAAAAACACATAGCGGAATTGTACATTTTCACTTGTCATTGGTCATAAGTCCTATGTATCAGAATTATCATATAATTTTATTTTTTGTTCATGAAGAAGTTATGTTTTAATTGTAATATTGATAAATTTTATTGATTATTTGCTTATATGGAGATAAAATGAATAGTATGATAGTAATAGTGTTTTAAGAAACTATGTTTTTTTTTCGTTTTTGAAATGTTATATATAATTACAACTTATAAGCGGTGTATAATGCATTGCTTTGATCATTTTTTTGTGAGGATCAAGCGCGCGCGCGCTCTTGATATATATATATATTTCATTTATTTACAGTTTTCTTTTATTTTATTATGTAATTTTACCTATTTAAAAATATTTATTGTAATTATATTATTTTAAGAAATACTAAAAATTAAATACCCATGGGGCTTACGCCCCGTGCCTCAAGGCTTACGTCTTGTCGAAGCATATGTAAAACGCCCCGCCTTACACCCCCGCCTTTTAAAACACTGATCTTCATAGCATATTCACTGATTTCATGGATTTCTTGTATTTATGCACCTCATGCATTCATTTGAACCTATAGATTTGGATCGGGTTGCGCGCCGCAATATATATATATACACACACTCACACGTATTGGATCGGGTTGCGCGCCGCAACATATATATAGGATCAGGTTACACGCCGCAACATATATACATATTCGATCGGGTTGCACGCCGCAACAAAGTATATGGATCTCGCGAGTCCCCCATGGGTCATGACTATCAAGACGTGAAGATATTCCGTCCGTAGCATGTGTGTACAATATGAGACAGTTGGCCAGTGCATTGCATGCATCGCACACGTATTCATATTACTCACATCTCTGATTCTGATTGTTATTATGTTGTATTGCATGGTGCATTTAGCCTTGATTACTTGGTTGTTGATTTATTTGAGATGTTGCGTGCTTGTTAATCACTTACCTAAGCACTTGATGGATTCGAGGGCCAGAGGTTCCACCTAGGCTATGACTGTAGACTACTGAGATCTAGAATGGTTCACATTATTGCAAGACTTGCGTGGTTGTGCTTAGTGACTGCATTTGGACTGCTTATCTAACTATCTTTCAGTTTCTTTCTTTCGTATATGTTAGCTAATTTTTGTGGGCCTATGTTGCCTACTAGTACGTGTTGTTTGTAATGATACTACTCTTGCTACATCCTTTACGGGGTGTAGACTTGTTCCAAGTACTTGAGCGAGATTCAGCAAGCCTTCAAGGATCTCATGGAGTTCATCTAGACTTTTCTGTTAAATTCTCATTCTAAATAGAAGTTGCATTCAGGTTATGGTTGTAACTTTCATTCAAGTTGTATATTTAGAAGCTCTTGTACTATTCATACCAGATTCCTTGGGTAGTTTATGTATTTCCGCAGTTATTATTTTAATATGATATTTGAGACTTATTAACATTTATATTATTCTTCCTCATTGATAGATTGTATGTTGGGTAAGGGAAGGGTTCGTCCATCGGGGAGAAAGTTGGGGGGGGGGGGGGGGGGGGGGGAATGTGTGGGTTCCCGCTCGACACTCGTTTCGGGTCATGACATTGCTGCATGTGTCCAAGCGAACCACATGACTTGCTGAATAAACATGGGACATGTAGAGATGTAGAATGTAAATTAAGTCATAAAGTTTAAATAAGCACGGGATATCATAGTAATACTGAAAATACCTGTTTAAAACATAAATGCATAACAACATAAATATGTAGCCAAAAAGGCTAACCAAAACTGAGTATCCAACATGACATGCAAAACTAGTCTATGAAACCTCTGACATGAGTGTAACTGCTAAACTATTAACCGATACAAGGCCCGGGTATACCTTGACTGCATACTAACATGAACATGAAATATAAATAATGAAAAAACCCCGAATGAGATGGGGCTCACCAAAAACTGATACGAGCAAAGTCCTAACGAGTTGATCCGTCATCCTGTAAGTCAATACTTGCATCATTAAATGCAGGCCTCGAGCAATAAAGGGATGTCAATATATTTGAATTGTACTAGTATATAAAAAAACTGAATGAACAAGCATAGCACATGAAACTGAAACTGAGACTGTAAGTTGAACATGAACACGAGCATCATCTGACATGTATATACATGAGTAAAACATTTTAAGTGGGAGAGCCTTAGTATAATCGACATGTAACCACCACGTGAACACATGGCGTTTGATCTCTGCCCGATCAGTCCATCTCACATCTTACCGGGGTACGAGACATGAACATGACATGAATGGATCCAATAACCCGCAATGGGTGACATGAAGGAATCGTCCTAACTGGGCGGAGCGATCCTTATCCTACGGTGGCATACGTAGTTTCAGGTATTAAACCTTCTCGGTAATCTATGCAACTCCCAAAACATGAACATGGATATAATTGACTTAGAAGCCCATCTATTACTACATTATCACAAACATAGATATTTAGTATAAATTGTAAAACATGAGAGCATGTAAGATTTCATGGAGTTTAGCATAATAAATCGTAACTTGCATTCAAGAACCTATGGAATTCTAGACATGGGTATTCATGGATCACAGACTAATTCCTAATAACCAAAATGGAATATCAACAATACAATAAGGAATTAGTAATACAAACATGGTATACCATGATACATGTAACTTAGGGTCATCATAAATTAGAATAGAAACCTTAGGTTAGTGAAACTTCGTATTATCATGGATGAATGTGGTGGCGGGAAGAACAATAACATTCCCACACATGGATAGAAGCCCTACATATTCCCACACGTGGATAGAAGCCCTACATACTTTATTTTCTCTAAAACTTGTAGTAATAATCTAAACTTGAAGAAGAAACCCAAAAGCTTGAACCTTGAGATGAGTTTTCTTGAAAACCCTAGGTTAGAGACAATGACTTTCTATCTAGAATTCATGAATATATGTTAGAATTCACTTGAAAGGCTTACAATAGGAT
This sequence comes from Lycium barbarum, assembly GCF_019175385.1. NCBI lineage: Eukaryota > Viridiplantae > Streptophyta > Magnoliopsida > Solanales > Solanaceae > Lycium > Lycium barbarum. The sequence continues at coordinate 95,917,653 of NC_083343.1, read as the reverse complement.
TAACTTGGTGCATTTCAATGGTGGGAGAGGAAAACCTTCGTACTAGGGATTGGGAATATGAAAAATAGAATAAAAGACCGAAATCTCGTATTTATACTGTTCACTAAGTCGGGAATTGTACGGACACCATGTATGGCCCATACATGAATATACGGTTCATACAATGTGGTCGTACCTCAATGGCAAAATCAACAAACTGGGGATTTCTCTCCTGTGAGGTACGTGATCAATGTACGACCCGTACGTTGTGGTCGTACTTGGAATGGAAAATTCCAGGAACTTCAAATTTTCTCCTCGTGAGGTACATTGTCAAGTACGGCCCGTACATGAATGTACGACCCATACAAATGACGTAAAAAGTCAATCACTGATCCTAAATAAGATTTTTAACCCTAACACTCTAAGTCCTTGATTCATGAATATAGTTCAGTTAGAAGGTACGAGGTGTTACAAATATCTCCTCCTTGAGATCATTCGTCATCGAATGATAGGTCATGGCTAAGAATGCAACTGGACATGGCTTGACTACAAGAACATTAGGAAACATGACATGGAATATGGAGTCTGAATTAACATGTCATGGTTTAATGAAAGCATGAGCGCTAGGACATGAGACATGAGTAAATGATACATGAACGTGAACGTGAAACGTGAGGCATGAATACGTAAGGGACATAACATGGATAGGGAAGGTATTTACGTTGAACGTTTTCTACTTTCTCTTCAAACAAATGCGGATATCCAGATTGCATGTCATTTTAAGCTTCCTATGTAGCCTCTTCAACTTTCTAACTCCTCCATAACACCTTTACTGAGGCAACTTCCTTAGTCTTCAACTTGTGAACTTGATGATCAAGAATAGCTACAGGGATCTCTTTATAGGATAAACCATCCTTAACCGTTATAGTGTCAGCAGGAACAAGTAACAACGGGTCTCCCACATACTTTCTCAATACTGGGTCACAGTAGCTAATTCTTGTGGAAATTCAAGCTCATAAGCCACTTAACCAATCCTTCGCAGGATTCTGTATGGTCTTAATGTATCTAGGACTAAGTTTTCCTTTCTTGCCAAATCTCATCACACCTTTCATAGGTGAAACCTTTAAGAATACCCAATCATCAACTTAAAACTCTAAGTCTCTACGTCCCACATATGTGTAGGACTTTTGGCAACTCTGAGCCGTTCCCAAAAGCTCCTGAATCAACTTTACTTTTTCCATAGCCTGATAGACCAAATCTGATCCTAACAACTCTGCTTCACCAACTTCAAACCACCCAATGGGTGATATACACCTTTGCCCATGCAGAGCTTCAAACGGTGCTATCTTGATGCTAGCATGATAATTGTTATTATAAGAAAACTCAATGAGTGGAAAATGATCATCCCAATTACCTTTAAAGTCGAGGACACATGCTCAACATGTCCTCAACGGTCTGAATAGTGCACTCTGCCTGGCCATCTGTCTGAGAATGAAAACTTGTGCTGATGTTTACCTTGGTACCTGTCATGCCCTATTTTTAACGAGTTAAAACTAGTTCACAACTTATGACTATGTTTCCTCTGGTTTTGTAAATTTTCAGAGTCGCCACCTAATTTTAGTTAATATTAGGAAACCATTTATAAAAATTAAACTCCATTTTTTAGTCTTTGAAACCTGTGAGATTCTAGGTAAGGGTTTTATTTACCCCAAAGGGAAGGTATTAAGCATCCCTCAGAGCCTGTCCGAGAACAGTCTTTAAACTTAGTTTAATTAACACTAAAGGGGGATTGTTTATCTATTTCTTATTTATTATTACCTGTTTTAAAGAACTGCTAAAGGGACTAATTTCCTAAGATGATTCATACAAATAGCAATTTTAAAGTCATTATAATCATGTAAATAAATGCATTCATGTATAGAAATGATTAGTGAGAGTATGTGCATGTAAAAGATATATGTGTATGTTTATTTCTAAAAGTAGTTGAGTATGCATGTGATACACATGTATTTATGATGTATTTTTGTATAGAATAGTATAACAATGGGAGGATTAGTATGTGATATACTTATATCCCATGTAAAGAGAATACCTTTGCGCCAATTATTTGGGCCACAATGATAGAAAAACCATTTGTTCTTGCTCGAGAATTGATTCGTTAAAGTTTAGACCTGCCATTAACTCAACACTAGTAATAATAGGAAATTAAATCAATCTTAACTTTAACTGATCGCGAAATACCCAATTGGCAAGCTTCGGGTTTCAACTGGATTAAGAAGGAAAACCAAAATAAATAGGTTAGCAATTTGTTATAGATCCAAATATACATGTAAAACTTGGATACATAAATTTAGATAGAAATAAATAAGGTTTAAGACTTGAGCCCTATTTGCCCCTTTTCTAGTTCTTCGGCCAAACATGTTGTGCTTCCAAATTTCTTCGCTTCAACTTTTGGTACATCGTTGTTCTATTGCCTCGCGTTATTTGTACCTCGCAAAAATATGAAAGAAAAATGTTAGAAAAAATGATACGCCACCCCGTAGGGTGACGTTTAGGAACATGAATAATATCCCGCGGACTCGTATCAAACTTTGAGAGCTTTGATTACGGAGGCTCAGACTCACGGTTCCGAATATGGCAAAGGAACCTGAATCATGTCGCGGCTACATACTAGTGGCCATTCTAGTTGCCTTGCCAAGCGCATGTTGGTTCCTACCTCGTGATATAACCGTGAGATCATCACTGCCTAAGCCGATGGATAACCTTTCCGGGCTAGGCATGCTCAAGTTAAGTATCTATTCAAATCAGTAAATTTTCATCAAGTAGAGAAATATGTTCTTTTAAATTGTGGCCTCAAGTTTAGATACTTTTCGTCGGCCCCATAGTGTAGCATCTGTTCAAATCAGGTGGACATCACAAGTGGCAGCCTGTTCCTTTTAAAGAAGGAAGGCAGCTCATCGAGCAACATAACAATAACTATTTTTCATCAGACAACTGGGACTTAAACGTAGCAACTAGTCCATGCCTTTAAAGACAACAAAATGACCCAAAGAGTAGTGACATTGCCTTTATAAATGTAACGCAATTGGCCTAAAATATTCAGCAATAACTCCTCAATATATAGCAACAGATTAATCAAGGCATTAGTAGAAAAATGAGTGTCAAAGTGCAGCATTTGTTTTCTTGTCAAACAGGACAGTAACTCGGCAACGCGCTGCAATTAAGTGCAGGGTTTGGCTTAGAGAAATGCAGCAGCAGTTGCCTCCAAATGTAGCAACGATTTAACTCAAAAATACAGCAGCCCATGGCCCCAAGATGCAGCAGAGAAGTAGGCTTCCCTCTAGAAACAACAGCCCAAAAATACATAGCAAAGTGAAGTCTCAAGTACAGCAAACAAATTGTCAAAGTGTGGCATTTTTCCTCCCCAAAATGCAGCAACCATTTGTCTTTAATAACCAACAGCCTATGACCTCAAAGCTTCCCAAAACTTGGCTCAAAATCTCAACAACAACTAGCTAAATATAGCAGCAGTTTCAACCCCGAATGAGCCTCAAAATAGAGCGAAAACTCAGCCCTTTAGTGCAGCCCACAGCAACTAAATCACTCAAAGATGGCATTTTCAGCCCCAAAATACAGTGAACATTCAACCAAAATACTGACACTAAATCAGTCCCAAACTGAGTTGTAAATGGCCAAAAATGAAGCAACAAATGGCCCCAAATTGCAGCAGAAACTCAGCAGCACTGAACCACCAAAATGCCGCAGTTAATAAATCCCAAAGGCGGTGCAAATGGTCAAGAATATAGCAACTCATGGCAGCCAACACGATAACAAAATTGCAACAAACATAACAGCAATATCTTTTCCTCGTATTGCCTCAGAATGCAGCTCATTTCAATAATCAACACTGAGCAGTAGCTTACTCAAAATGTAGCAAGAGCAGTGCCCTAAATGTTGTAGCTAATGACTCTAAATGTGGCAACTTTTAGCCTCAAGCAAAACTCAGCAATAAGCACATCAAACAAGCAGCATGTCTTCCTCAGATATGCAATATCATTTGAGGTTTGAAACTCCCCAAGTCATGCAAAGAAGAGGAAGGGTGAAGAAGAAGAATAAGCATCTAGGAGTACATATTTTTAACAAGCTAACAACAAGTGAAAGTACAAAGTGTTTTGATGTTTTGAAATATTGACTTGATTTTGTCTAAATTTCGAAAGACATATTGACATATCAAGGAAGGACAAAGATTCACATATTGGGTGCGAAAGAACATACAAGACAGTTTCAAAATAAAATCAATGTATCTTGATTTCACAAATTGTAAAGACATAGTCACTTACTGTTAAGAATCTCGGAAATAACTCAGCTTAAGAGAGAAGTCGATCATTTGGAATAGTTTGCCAGAAAGTAAAAGAAATACCAACTACCAAACATGCTTTAAAAAAAACAATGGGCCTTAAGGCTGCCTACAAATAATAAACATCAAGTTCAATGATTCACAGGCAACAAAAGGGGTTACCACTTTCCGAGTTTTCGATACCGCACAAGGTCAAAAGGTTTCTAGAGCCTCAGGCATGGCGGACTATCGGAGGATGCTAAACCAAAACCCAAGGTTTGCCTTGACTTTCAGCCGGCAAAACAAAAGGATTTTATTCAGAGAAGCTACTGAAATAAAAGGCAAACTAGACTTGAACTTGGATATTTTACGAATATTTATACATGAGAGGTTTTTTTTTTAGGAGGAGCTTTCAAATGAGACAAATTCTTTCGATACATACTTCCTTTTTAAATATCATGACATGATATTTTGTAGAGATCAAGCACTAATTATAGAAATAAGGTTGTTAAACTAATCCTTGTTTAATACTCCAAAAAAAAGTATTTTCAAGCAAAGAGAACTTGAGAACATAGGCCTAACAGATTACAAACTAATTTATTCCAGTTTTCACTCATTAGGGAAGTTTATACGCATTGCAAATTCAAGTTACAAGTGAAAAAAGATTTGAACCCCAAATATATGATATCTTTCCTTAAATAAACTCATGATTAGTACTAGCCTGTGGACACCTTGATTTTAGGAGAAACAGAGACGAGATTACATATTCTACACACACTTAACAGAGACTTGAACGGAATCTGAATTATTAAAGTGACTACATTTTAATTTTATAAACTGAAGCGAGATGAGAGACGAAGGGGATTACCATGCTAAAAACAGCAAACAAACAGTTACTAGAACCACATGTATGGACTGTGTTTTAAAACCAACTAGCAAGCTATCACTGATTACATACTAGTTTTTCACAAAGATTAGAGCAAAACAGCCTCCCAAATATGGATAAAGAAACATTTGAAACAAAACAGCCAAAGCAATCGCCTAATTACTCATTCAAACTACAAAGCAATCGCCTAATTACTCATTCAAACTAACTTCACTCTTATGACTTCTATTAGCGATCTGGTTCCTTTCACCTTTTATATGGTGAAAATGGCAACACACAGGTTATAATAGATGCAAAAGCGGAAAATTAGATGAGGACATAGTTATTCATATATTCGACAAGTCGAATCCATATTTCTCTTAAGTAGTTTACTTTAAGTTTTCCAGTAGCCCTTTACACGTACATGATTTATATTAAATAAAATGGCAACATCAAGTATTGTAACAAACGCCTAAACAGAAAATTAGGCGAGCGACACCAACGTTCAATTATTTATGCATTCACTCATTGGACTAAAATAAAAGTAGGGAAAAGGAAAGTTACTGACCTTCTCCGGGGCAGCGAACTGAGGTGATTCGTCGTTGTCGAGTCGCCAAATCCGCTCGTTAACTCCTCTCGGAATATATTTTATGTCAAAGAGTAGAATGTAAAGAGTGATTTCTTTCCCTTGTTCTCATAAAATGAAAGAAGGGAGGTTTTCCACTGAGAAAGCTTGTAAAAAATAATAAGAGAAGAGGATTTTCTCCCAATTGAAAAGCTCGTTCGAAAGGAGGGATTTCTTTAGCCTTCAAAAACCCATTTCAACACAAAGCTAAAAGGTTGTATTTATAGCTAGATTTAGGAGCTGAACAGCTTCTCAAGGAAGCCAAGAATTCGAAATTCAAACAAGTGGGAAAATCCTCAGAGACGTTTCTGACAGAGGAGATGATGAAGGGAGGAAAAATCTTACCTTTTCAGACTGATTAGAAAGGAAGAGAGCCGTTGAGAGCGAGAATCTGACGATCCTAACTTGTATCTGTTGTATTGAGAGAGAGTTGATGGGAAATATGTGACTTGTGAGGCCAGTGGCGTCGCTGACCACGTTAACCCAGCGGTCCGACGGCGTGGTAGTGCTGACGAGGTGATGGAAGTGACGTGACGGGGTGGGATGGCGGCGTCGTTTGGTTAGCTGTTGGTTGAAGGGGAAAGGAGTTAGGGGATCGTTTGGTTGGGATGGAAAAAGAGTTAGGGATTTTGTTTGGTTAGGCTGGTTTTTAGGTAGTTTTGGGCCGGGTCGGCGAGAATTGGGCTGGGGCGGTTGAGGGGGATATTGGGCTGCTGATTTGGTTTAGTGAGATGGCCCAATATCTTTGGGTAGATGAATTAATTTCTAACCCCCCCTCTATTTCAATCAATTAAAATATGCTTCTTTGTATCAATTAGTTTCCAAAAATATATACACCTATATAAATTATAATACCAGTAATTTAATATACGTACTTAATTTTAAAATAGAGTAAAAGATGACTAATACGGTAATAAGCAGGATTAAAGAGGAAAATGCCGATGCCAATGTTGATATACGAATATCAACATTATTATTTTTCTTTTGAATGACTTTAATTATAAAAAGTTTCATCCTTTCCAATTATAAAATATGATGTTTGGTCATTTTTAAGAGACCATAAAAAATGTTCTTGATTTTAGCGCAATATATCTCGAAAAATAGTGTAATAATTAGCGAAAATATTTCAAACTCATTTGTTGGGGAATTCTCACGACTGAAAAGCATAGTGAAATTAATTAAACGAAAAGGAGGGTCAAAATTGGGTGTCAACAGTACCCAATCCTTTCTGAAAGGATTTTCAAAAATTCACTGTGAATTGAGCACCACGGTCTGAAATAATGGACATTGGGGTCCCATGCAATCTGATGAGTTCTTGAATATATAACTTGGCATAATCTTCGACTAAATCAGTGGTTTTGACTGGCAAAAAGTGCGTTGACTTAGTAAGTTAGTCCACAATCCCCAAATTGAGTCATGTCTCCAAGATGAGCAAGGTAGACTTGTTATACAGTCTATGTTTATCATTTCCCATTTCCAAACAGGAATATCAATGTTCTAGGCCAAGCCACCAGGCCTCTGGTGCTCGGCTTTCACTTGTAGACAATTTGGTCACTTAGCCAAAAAAATCTGCTACGTTCTTCTTCATGTCGTTCCACCGATAAATTTCCTTGAGGTCATGATACATCTTTGTGGAACTTTGATGAATGGAATACCTGGAGTTATAAGCTTCTGACATAATTCGCTCTCTAAGCCCATCTACATCTAGATTATGTACCTTAAAGTACCATCATCTCCCCCTTGTTCGAAAGTCGTTGTCTTACAGTTGTGAATCCCCTCTTTCAACTGCAACAAGTAGGGATCACTAAACTTTTTCTTCTTCACCTCAGCTACTAAGGAGGAATAAGCCGTGCTTTGAACCACAACTCCACTGTTTTTGGAGTTCAAGAGTCAAACTCCTAGATTTGCTAAGCAGTGAACTTCTTTTGTCATAATTCTCTTATCTGTGTCAATGTGACCTAAACTTCCCATGGATCGCCGACTAAGGACATCTGCTACTACATTCGCTTTCCCTGGGTGATAGAGGATATGTACATCATAATCCTTAAGCAATTCAAGCCATCTTCTCTGTCTAAGATTCAACTCTCTCTGTTTAAAAATATACTGAAGGCTCTTGTGATTTGTGAAAATATCAACGTGAACACCATACAAATCGTGACGCCATATCTTAAGTGAAAAAATCACAGCTGTCAATTCTAAGTCATGAGTAAGATAATGCTTTTCATGAGCCTTAAGCTAACGGGATGCATAAGCTACAACATTATCATGCTGCATTAAAACAATCCGAGACCAATTCCTGAAGCATCACAATAAACCACAAACCATTCGGTTCCTTCTGGTAGCATCAAAACTGGAGCAGAAGTCAACCTCTTCTTGAAATTTTCGAAACTTTGCTCACATGCATCTGACCATTGAAATTTGACCTTTTTCTGAGTCAACTTAGTCAATGGGTCTAAGATAGAGGCCCTCTACAAAATGTCTAAAATAGCTTCCCAAACCGAAGAAACTTCTTATATCCGATACTGAGGTGGGTCTGAACCAATTCTTACGACATCAATTTTCTGAGAATCCACTTTAACACCTTCACCTGAAATTACACGGCCTAAGAACGCCATTGACTTTAGCCAAAATTCACACTTTGAAAATTTTGCATAAAGTTCACAATCCTGAAGTGTCTGCAATACTATTCTGAGATGCTCTGCATGATCATTCTCACTACGGAAATACACCAAAATGTCATCAATAAACACAATGACGAATAAAACAAGATAAGGCTTGAAGACCCTGTTCATGAGATCCATGTGTTTACACCCAATTTTGTCCCTCTTACTCCAACTTATTTTCTGAGTTGCTATTTTACTTCAAAAGGTCATAATAATTTTTATAACATTTTTTTTAATATTATTACAAGTATCATCCCGACATATGAATTTTAATTTACAATACTAAATATTGAAAACATTACAGTTTTAACATATTCAAGCATTTACATAAAGCGATGTTTAATTTGCACTCAAAGCATATATTTCTCTTTACTGTATTCATTTCCATTAATATATATTATTGCTATGGCCTTTTGAAATTAAATTAGCTACCCAATTCCTTAACCAGATATCTCTGATCTCGTAAGTCCCCTTCCCTTTTTACTTTTTGTTAAAACTTTGTTTTATAACTCTTACATTCTTTCCATAAAATATTTTCCCTCTTACTTTTACCGTTTGTTTCCTTTTGCTACTATCCGTTAGTATCACTCCCTCCTTTACACAGGTTTTAATTCTCATCTTGCAATTACAATTACAGATCTTTAGGGAAGATTTCCAAGAATTACTCTAATTTTTCTTATTATATATTTTATTTTATTTTATTGTCAACATCTTCTTAAAATCACTCCAAAAAGCAGAGGGACATTCACGTTGAAAGAAAAAAATCCGCAACCATAGTCGTCCCTCACCTCAAATAGCCAGGCTTCCTAACTTTTCCACCATAACCATGTAAATCATCTTCTAACCACCACAGCGACACAGTAACTCTACCCCTGAAATAGAGAGCGGATAGTCCACGAACACCCTCATCAACGACTCATTACCATGTGAACCGTCAGTTTTCGATCGAGGTCACCGTCGGGAGTTCCATTCAGAGGTTCTTGTCGGGTTTCAGTCTTTTCTGTTAAGGTTCATTCCATATATTGAAAACATTTTGGTTACAGCAAAGGTCCATGTCTTCCACTCTTGTTTTTATTCCATTATTATGCAAGTGAATACATGATTTTGTCTTCTGATATTTGTAGAAATGACGTGAGTTCTGTTACTAGTTATTTGGTCTTCATTCGATGATTTACTTTTCTCAATAGCTTCTTATTTAACTAGCAAATAGTTATAACGTGATTTCAAGTATATCTTTTTTAAGTGTTGATGCTTTGAAGGGAGTCCCATGTTTATGTTGGGAAATAACAATCCCACCCAGAAATAATATCCACGTTAAATAGCAAGAATAAGAGAGTAACAATGACACCAAATCTTTTAATGGGGATAAAATACAATACTTGAACGGAGCATTATAATATCACTTAATACATAGTGTCAAGAGACTACTACACTTCAAAAAAGACAACACTTTTTATTTTACACAACTCACTTAAATATTACTCCCACTCTATTATCTCACAGACTATAGAAAATGGACTGTGATTACTCTCTATTCTCTCAATTACTCTCTCTGTTTGGTGTACTTCAAATGACAGCCGAAGCTCTGTTTATATAGGCATTGGAAGAAGTATAAAACAGCCCAAGGTCTATCATAGCTTTCTTGAGATATGAAGATGCCTTCCTCCATTCGCTTCACTTCTAGGCCCAAGTAATATGACATGAGCCCTATGTCCGTCATCTCGAACTCAAGGAACATAACTTTCTTGAAAGCTTCAAACAACCTTGGGTTATTACCCGTTAGAATAAGATCATCAACATAAAGACAAACAAGCAGAATATCTCCATTTGTATGAACTTTAATGTAAAGAGCATATTCATGGAGACATCGAGTAAACCCATTGTCTTGGAAATACTTGTCGATGCGACTATTCCATGCTCGTGGAGCTTGCTTTAATCCATATAAAGCTTTCTTCAGTTTCAACACTTTATCTTCATGATTTTTGACAAAAAAAAGCCCTGTGGTTGCTCAACATAGACTTCCTCGTCAAGATATCCATTCAAGAATGCCTACTTGACATCTAGTTGATGGATTTTCCACTTCATTTGCGCCGCCAAGGAGATCAGCAAACGGATCATCTTCATGCGGGCAACAGGTGCATAAAATTCCTCATAGTCAATGCCTTGCCTTTGTTTGTAGCCTTTAGCCACAAGTCTTGCCTTGTATCTTTCCACATCTACATGGGTATTCTTCTTTGCCTTGTATAGCCATTTGACACTAATTGCTTGATGACCCTTGGGAACAGTTGTTAATTCCCAAGTGTTGTTATTCTCTATTGCCTTGATCTCCTCCTCCATGGCTTGTCTCGACATTTTATTCGTAACAACTTCATCAAAACTCATTGGTTCGCTGTCAGCAAAGAAACAATACAAAAGATTAAAATTAGTAACTTCTTTTGTATCATCATAGAGCTCTTGGATGCTCCTCAGCCTCTGTGGCCTTTCACTTGAACCTTCTTGAGAAGAAGAAGCAATATTTGCTGGAGAAGGAGGTGGGGTTGCATCCTGTGCGGGTGTCATGGTCTCCTGCTCTGCATCATCTCCAAAGTATGGAAAAAAGGCATATGTCCTTTCTTCCCAAGCCTCCCAATTCCATGTCGCTTGTTCATCAAATTTAACATCACGACTCACCACCACTTTGTTGCTGCTTGGGTTGTATAACTTATAGCCTTTTGAATTTGTGTCATAGCCAACAAACACATGTTTGACACTCCAATCATCAAGTTTCGCTCTCCCATGATGTGGCACATGAGCATAGGCTATACTTCGAAACATTCTCAAGTGCTTGACACTTGGCTTTCTTCCGCTCCATGCTTCTTGAGGTGTTTGATCTCTAACATTTCTTGTTGGAGACCTATTGCTCAAATACACTACACAAGAAATAGCCTCAGCCCAAAATTCTTTTGGCATATTTTTAGCTTTCAGCATACAACTAGCCATATTAAGAATTGTTCAATTCTTTCTCTCCGCAACTCCATTTTATTGGGGTGAATAAGGTATCGTTAGAGGGCGAGGAATTCTGTGAGCCTGACAAAAGTCATTAAATTCTTTTGAAGTGAATTCGCCTCCTCTATCGGACCTTAAAACTTTTATTTCATAGCCACTCTTTTTTTTCTACAAGTGCTTTGAAAATTTTAAATGCAACAAAAGCTTTTAATTTTTGCTTCAAGAAATACATCCAAGTCTTTCTACTGAAATCATCAATAAAAAGCAGGAAGTATTTACTTTTACCAGAAGAAGGTGGATTGATTGGACCACATACATCAGTGTGAGCAAGCTACAGTGGCTTGATTTCTCTTGACGTGGCCTCCTTCGGAAAACTTCTCCTTGCATGTTTTTCAAGAAGACAAGCTTCACACAATTGATCGGGATGGTTGATTGAAGGTATCCCAAGCACCATGTTCTTTTCACCCATTGATTTGAGTGCCTCAAAGTTCAAGTGTCCAAATCGCATGTGCCAACACCATGATTCATCTTATGCATTAGCCTTTAAACACTTTGTATTATTTATCTTAAGATTCAAAGAAAATAATCTATTCTTTGCCATACGCACTTTTGCAATTAATTTTTCACTTGAATCTCTAAGCCAAAGATGCATATTCTTCATAGGAATATCTTATTCTTTTTCAAGAATTTGGACTAAACTCAAGATATTACTTTTCATTTTTTGGCACATAATAAACATCTTGAATTAACTTGTGGCCACCATCTTTACAAGAGATCATAATTGTACCTTTTTCTTCGATTTGAACCTTTGAAGTATCTCCAAAGGACATGTTGCCTGTCACATTCTTAGAAAGCTCCACAAACATATCTTTGCATCCACGCATGTGGTTGCTTGCTCCATTAGCAAGGTACCAAGAACTGCAATGATCCTCTTCTTTGAGTGTCATTAATGATGTTGACTCATCTTCTTCTTTCTTGTCGTCAACAAGGTTAACTTTTTCTTCAACATTACTATGACATTCCCAAAAGTAATGTCCAAATTTATGGCAGTTGTAGGACTCAATTTTAGATTTATCATACCTCGTTTCATTGGTACCCCGGTAATAGCCACGTCCTCTTCCTCCTTTTTGTCCATGACCACGACCTCTAAATGGTTGTTGGCTTCTCCCTTCGTTATTGAAGTTGTTGCCAATATTCCTTCCTCTTCCACGAGTGCCACGACCTCTTCCTTGTCCATTTCCTCTATAACTCCTTTCACCTCCAAAACTTTTTGAAGGATGCCTGAGTTTTCAGAAGTGCATCCAGTGGCTCTTCTTGTCTCCTTTTAATCTTCTCTTTGTGGGCTTGTAAGAACCCTCCAATTGCTCTACTGTCATAGATTTTAAATCTTTAGACTCCTCAGTAGCACACACTACATAATCAAATTTTGGTGTTAAAGAGTGAAGGATCTTTTCTACCACACGCACATCATCTACTTCCTCCTTGTATCTTTTTAACTGATTTACAACAACCATCACTCTTGAACAGAAATCCGAAATGGATTCGAATACTTTCATTTTTAAAACTTCAAAATCAGCCCTTGGAGTTTGAAGTTTTATCTTCTTTACTTTATCAACTCCTTGGAGAGAATTTTGTAAAATCTCCCAATCTTCCTTTGAGGTGGTTGCATCGGCCACCTTCTCAAACATGCCATTATCCAGACTTTGGTGGATCAGAGTGAGAGCTTGTTGATCTTTCTTTCTTGTCTTTGTCAAGACATCTTTTTCATTTTGAGACAAAGTCTCTTCATTATCGGGTTTTGCATACCCTTTGTCTAAAATATCCCAAACATTTGTAGACACCATTTTTCATAATTTTCTTTTGTGAGACAAGCGTACTGAAAAGAGAGTGGACTATTAGATGCCAAGGCTCTGATAACACGTTGTTGGGAAATAACGATCCCACCCAGGAATAATATCCACATTAAAGAGCAAGAATAATAGAGTAACAACGGTACTAAATCTTTTAACAGGGATAAAATATAATACTTGAACGGAACATTATAATATCACTTAATACAACTTGGTAGTGTTAAGAGACTACTACACTTCAAAAGAAACAACACCTTTTTTTTTTTTTTTACACAACTCACTTAAATATTACTCCCACTCTATTATCTCACGGACTATAGAAAATGGACTGTGATTACTCTCTATTCTCTCAATTGCTCTCTCTGTTTGATGTACTTCAAATGAGAGCCAAAGCTCAACCAATCAAAACGTTTGGCCTATGCAATTTGCAAGCAAATTGGCTTCTTGTTCTGACGCCTTAAAAAGTAGCCACCATTCTTCTCTTTCTTCCATCAGCAACTTTCTTTCTTTTTTGATTTTTCCTTTTATTTATTCTTTTAATCTTATTCAATTATTTGCGCCCCACAGTTTACCCTTTTATGATTGAGACTTGAAGTTGGAAGATTAATTGGACCTAATATTTTGCTATGGTTTGGGTTGAGATTAACAAAGTGATCATGTGATTGGTTTTTTAGTTAATGAATATAGGGGTTTCGCTTACTAGTTTGTTGTAATGTGTATTAATATGTAATGTAATGTGCAGATCTGTAATTCCCAATTTCATATATTTAAATTTATAGGATAGCTCTGTTAATGTTAGTTGTTGAATTCGTAAGATATTTTAAACTTATTAAAATGATCCAGAATGCATTTTAAATTTAATATCTTCGTGTACTAGTATACAACCTTAATGGGTACTTTTTCATCATATGGCAGTGGTGTGTTCATGCCGTGGTTTAATTTTATTTCTCTAAGTAAATGTTGATTCATTTGAGTTGCTTAAAATTGGATGTTTTCAATTAAACTGCTCCCATTTTGTGAAAGCATGGTTGTTATTGGTAATCTGTTTGTTGTTGAATTTTTTTCGACCAAATATGATATCAAGGAAGTAGGAATTATTAGAATAAATTGTGTGCAAAAGTTTAGCATGAAACAGTTTCCAGATTTATTATTTTCAAATTATGTAAAAGTAACTTTTCTGTTACCTTCCTCTTTTTGCTCTTACATTTTGGTTGCGTTAATAAAATTAAAGAGTAACGTTGTTCTTTTATGGGCTTACTTTAATCCAGAATTTTTGTTACTTCATTATTTTAATTTTCTTTTAATTAATTAAACATTAAGAACATCCATACTCTCACCTCCTTGAATATTATTTACATGTACATCACAATGGAGCGTCATCGCTTGGAATTCAACCACAACATATAGATCAATGCAAGTTGGAGTCGCCGCCCCAAACGGGACCAGGTACTTCGGGAAATGATGAAAAAGGTCGGCTATAGCTGACTCCTTGTATGAAGCGCACATATAGCTTTATAAAAATAATAAAGCAACTCGTTAATCCCTAAGTTCTAATTTCATATGTCACTCTTTTAAAAGTCTCAAGAACTTGACAACTTTTTATTACTACTTTCATACAACCTAAGCATCAAAACATTTTTTTTAACCTTCTCACAACTTTTTAAATGCTTAACTAGTTTATTTAGTACTTTTGGACAATTTAAATAGTTCTTTTCGTCTCGTTTATATTTTAAGAGAGTCGATCATATCAAAATAGAATAGAGGGGAGTAACATCGCATTGGGCCTGCTTCAATCTTGTCATTTATTGATCCCACATTATTCTCCTACCCTTGACTTTAAATTTATATATTTTTCATTTCTTATATATTTCAATCTTTCACATTGAATTCGCCTCCAAAATTAATGTGGCACATATTTTACTAACAATTTCTTTTCTTTTGCGAGATGTTAAAATTTATGACAACTCGCTAGAACACACTATGTAAAAACAAAGAATAGTTAAAGAATGGATTTATGATACACGACGTTTGGAGGCGTAAATGGACTATCATTATTGTTCTTGAATCAACATTTTAAATATTTTCTGATATTCTTTACTAATTTGATGCTTCGCAAAAGAGGTCAGTCTCTCCTTCTTTTGATTGTTAATGTTGCACGTGATTTTCTTTCTCAGTGGCTTAAAAGCATGCTTTTGATTGATTAAATCCATGAACTCCCTTCACCAGTTGCATTTCGTAAATTAATTTGTTCGATTATTATGGTTGTGAACAGTGTTTTAGAGGCATTTTCGGGTGCGAGCTCCAGGCGGGGCGTATCAAAAGCACTCTAGGACGCAAATGAAAGGCGTAGATTCATAGGGTAAACACCCTAGAATTTGGGGTGTAAGTCCCGGGCACGAAAGCCTACACCCTGGGCACAAAGGCCTACGTTTTGGGCGTTGAATTTATTTTTATTTTTAAAAAAAATATTTTTGCTATAAATTATGATTTTAATATTGGTATTATGATATTTATACTTTATGTTATCATGTTTTCATATTGTAGTGATTTTTCCTAAATATATAAATAAAGAAAAACAATTTTCATAAAATTAAAAAAACAATGCCATAAATAGTTTTTTAGTGATTATGCCTGAAATTGATATGATAAAGATTTCGTAGCACTATGTTCCTGAAACAACTTTATCCATTTTTTTTTCATTGGTCTTACACTTTTTCCCTTCTCTTTCTTTGAATATATAAAGAAAAGTCACTGCAAATATTAATTGAGGTCAAGAAGGACTAATAGATCTGAAAATTGATGATTAAGTGAATGAAAATTTCATTTTACAAATCATCTAGGCTAGTATCATTTTTTCTGTTGTTATCTTTCTCAAATAATATATATAATAATTCTTTTTATATTATTGGTGATTTATTTGAATTTATTTGCAGATTTTAATGAAAACTTTACTTTTGTTTATTGTTTAGTAATAAAATTATAAAATTGAAGATACATGAGACATACGCCCCGTAGATCCATGGGACTTGCGCCCCGTGTCTCGGGACTTACGCCTCGCCCCGTACTGCGTAAAACTCCTCGCCTTGCACCCAGGGGCGGATCCACACCATTAGGTGTGGGTTCGCGGGAACCCACAACTTTTATCCGAATCTTATATTTAAAATGTGAAACCCTTAAGAAATTTGAGCTGAGAATCCAGTAAGAACAGACACTGCTAGCTGGGAACCCACAAACTTCAAATCCTGGATCCGCCTCTGCTTACTCCCCACCTCTTAAAACACTAATTGTGAATAAGGTTTCCTTTAAATGGTATTGTATTGCTTCTCTTCTTTCCTTTACTTTCTGCCTCTAATCAATTCACTTTTTCCTTAGCACGTTAACTGATAACCTTTTGCACGCAACTTAGTCACTATAGGTTTATTTAATTAGAAATAACAAATAGAATCTTTTACTTAATCATTTTCATCAAACTTTTTTTAAATTGGAATTAGTAACTAAGTTCGCTTGCTAAATTATTTATTTTAGGTTAATCTAACTAAAAGGTAATGAAAACAAATTGTGTGCTAAGTGGCTTTATATCAATTTAATGAATTAGTAAGGATTAATTTAACTGATATTTTGTGTTTTTATCACCCTAATCCCACATAGTATTAAATCCGGCAGGGACCAACTATTGTGGACCTTGAAAGGTGCTTAACACCTCCTTTTAAGGTGAGTTGAACCCTTACCCTATCTTTAGTTATTCAGATTAGTTTTAAATAGTGTTATTTGCATTAGTATTAGTAAATAGTGCCTTAACGCACCTTAATTCGTTAGGTGGTGACTCTTCTCTTTTAAATCTGCTAAAAGAGTTGTCATGTGTTGAAACCCGTCTTTCGCAAGGAAAATAGGGCGTGACACCATGAAAGCAGTTGGGGCATTTTTCAAACCAAACGACATGACAAGAAATTCAAAATAACCATAACAGGCCCTGGAAGTGGTCTTTGGAATAGCTACTTCCTTAACCTTTAACTGATGGTATCCTGATCTGATGTCAATCTTGGAATGACACTTGGCACCCTGAAGTTTGTCAAATAAATCATCTATTCTGGGGACAAAATACTTGTTCTTAATGGTGACTTTGTTCAACTCATGATAGTCGATGCACATGCATAAGGATCGGTCGTTCTTTCGGACAAACAGGACTGGCGTGCCCCAAGGTGAGACACTTAGCCTAATAAATCCCTTGTCAAGAAGATATTTCAAATGGGCTTTTAACTCTTTCAACTCTCCTGGAGCCATTCTGTATGGCGGAATAGATGTCGGCTTAGTGCCGAGAAGTAGATCATTCTGAAGTCTATCTCCCTATTAGGAGGAATTCCGAGAAGATCTTCTGGGAAAACCTCTGGAAACTCATTAACGGCTGGTACAGACTGGAGAGTTAGAGTCTGGGTATCTGTATCCCTGACTAGGACTAAGTGATAAATATACCCCTTGGAAATCATCTTTATGGCTTTGAGATTGGAAATAAATCTACTCCTAGGTACTACTGAATTGCCCTTCCCTTCTATGACTGGTTCATTACAAAACTCAAATCTTACTATCTTGGTTCTACAACCTATCGTGGCATAATATGAACCTAACCAATCAATACCTATGATTACATCAAAGTCTACCATCTCTAACTATGCTAATCGGCTACGGTACGATGGTGATAGACTAAAACTAGACAACCCCTATACATACGTCTAGTTATAACTGACTCTCCAACTCGAGTGGACACTTGAAAGTGTTCATGCAACATTTCTGATTCTATCCCAAATTTCTTAGCAATAAATGGGTTTACATATGATAAAGTGGACCATGGGTCAATAAGGGCATAAACATTGAAAGTGAAAACTGTTAATGTACCTGTGATAACATTTACACGTGCCTCTATGTCCTGATGGCCTGTTAATGCATACAAGTAGTTTCGACATGCGCCTGCATTGCCAGACTTAGCTTCACCATGCCCTGACTGGGCTTGAGGACTCTGAAGCGCTGCTGAATTTGTGGACTGAGTCACATTACCTCTGGTACCTTGTCTCCTGATAGATAGTCCGTCTGAAAATGGCCCCACTGGCCACACTCATAGCATATATCCATACCCATGCAACACTCCCCTGGGTGTATCTTACCATACTTTCTGCAAACCGGATTATCATAAGTCTTCCGACCCACACTAGCCTGAGAATAGGAGCCTGTTGGCCTAAAACTCTACCTCTTCTGATTATTCCTAAACTTTGAGGCTGGGGCAATGACTGCAAATGAAGTGGGTCCTGATGACCTGTTCTTGAATAATTTCCTGCCTGGACCTCCCCCGTGACTGGTGTTACCTGCAGACTTAACTCTTTTATTGAATTCTCTTTCCTTCTCTTTCTGAAGTGCTTCTTCTGCATTCATTCGGTCTTCATTACCCTGAACAAAAGCAACTATCTTGTTAATGGTCATTTCTCTATTCTGAGCAGCAATATCTACATCATCATACATGTCGAGTAAGGCCCAACACAAATCACCTAACACTGGCCCTCATATCAGGGACCATGTGTGGAGCATACTTGGCCAAAGAAACAAACTTAAGGTAATAATCATTCACAGTCATATTATTCTGCCTAAGCCTCTCAAATTCGTAAGCCTTTGCTTGCCTGACTCAAGCGGCTGGACGTGGCCAATGAATCATCTATAAATTCATCCCAAGTTGCAGGAGACACTTCTCTCCCTTGGGACTGTTCCCATGACTCATACCAAATGTGAGCAACATCCTACACCTGATAAGCTCCAAACTCTGCTGCCTCCGTCTCTGAAGCATGCATAGCACAAAAAAACTTCTAAAGCCCATCAATGAAATTTTGAGGATATTCCTCCTGGAGGCTTCATATGCAAAAATTCCTTTGTCCTAGATATGTACGACCCTCCACTAGCACTTGCGCTAAGAGCCGTTTCCTGACGTTGTGCTTGGGTAGCAACAATTTGGGTGGGCAGTTATATGGCTACCCTAACATCAATTCCAGTGGAACTGGGTGGCGGGACTGGGGTACGGACCTCCGTAGGCCCTCTAGTAGCAGGTGGGGGTGTTGGATCCGATGCGGCCCTCTAATTCTGAGGCTCCACTTCTGGGGCAACATTAGTAGTAGCTCTTTGACTAGTAGCTGAAGTCCTCTTGGTGTATTTTCTCTTCGCAAGCATTTTCTGAAATACGTAATACTCACGAGTTAGAAAGATTCCTAAAAGAATAGCTCTAACTACATGATCTAGAGTATGAAAGAAGTGAGATAATCTTAGATGTCTTGGTGGTAAATTGTTTATATGTGTGGAACGCACACACATATAAAAGTAACTCCACTGGACACGGTTTCATAGACTCCTTACGACACTTGAACCTAGGCTCTCATACCAAGTTTTGTCACATTTCGAACCATGACTTAGGCATAACACGACACTCGGTATCTTGCTTCATGTGACCGAGCGAACCATATGACTTGCTGAATCAACATAGGGCATGTACTGATGCGAAATGTAAATTAATTCATAAGAATTTAAATAAGCATGGAATATCATAGTAATACTGAAAATACTTGTTTAAAACATAAATGCGAAACATCATGAATATGTAGCCAAAAAGGCTAACCAAAACTTAGTATCAGACATGACATGCTAAACTAGGCTATGAAACCTCTGACATGAGTCTAACTGCTAAACTGTTTACCGGGACAAGGCCCTCGATATACCTTCACTGCATACTAACATGAACATGAAATATAAATAATGACAAAACCCCAAATGAGATGGGGCTCACCAAAAACTGATATGAGCAAAGTCCAAACGAGCTGATTCGTCGTCCTGTAAGTAAATACCCGTATCGTGAAATACAGGCCTCGGGAAATAAAGGGACTTTAGTACATTTAAATTATACTGGTATGTAAAGCACATCAAATAATAATAATTGAAACTGAAACTGAGACTGTATGCTGAACATGAACACGAGCATGATCTGACATGAATATATATATATATATATATATATATATATATATATATATATATATATATATATATATATACAACAAAAACATTTTAAGTGGGAGAGACTTAGTATAACCGACATGTAATCACCACGTGAACACTTGGCGTCTGATCTCTGCCCGATCAGCTAAGCTATCTAATACCTTGCCGGGGTACGAGACATGAAAATGCAATGAATGGGTCCAATAACCCACAATGGGTGACATGAAAGAATTAACCTAACTAGGCAGAGCAATTTTTATCCTACGTTGGCATATTTAGTTTCAGTTATTAAACCTTCTCGGTAATCTGTGCAACTCCCAAAACATGAACATGGATATAATTGGATTAGAAGCCCATGAATTACATAAACATGATTCGTAAGTGTAATATAACATGAATATAGATATATAGCATAACTTGTATGGAAACATGTAGGATTTCATGGAATTTAGCATAATAAATCCTAACTTGCATTCAAGAACACATGGAATTGAATACATGGGTATTTATGGATTATAGGAGGATTCCAATAACCAAAATACAATATCAAGAATACAATAACGAATTAGTAATACAAACATGGTATAGCATGATACATATAACTTAGGGTCATCATGAATTAGAATAGAAACCCTAGGTTTGTGAAACATCGTATTATCATCGATGAACGTGGCGTGGGGAAGAACAATAACATTCCCACACGTGGATAGAAGCCCTACATACCTTATTCGCTCTAAAACTAGTAGTAATGGTCAGAATTTGAAGAAGAAACCCAAAAGCTTGAACCTTGAACCTTGAGATGAGTTTTCTTGAAAACTCTAGGTTAGAGACAATGACTTTCTCTTTAGAATTCGTGAATATATGTTAGAATTCACTTCGAAGGCTTAGAATAGGCTTAACTTAGTAATCCTGCCTGACCTGGGGTCACGGTCGGAGCACCTAAGCTCAAGAAGGGTCTTGGAGGCCAAATACGCGACGGGGTATAACCACGACACTACGAGAGTTGAGTTCAACCATAACCTACTGTGACGTCTATTGACGTGGACTCATATTTAGGACATCTATGAGCACGAGGTGCATGGGAGGATAGTATCGGCCTCGCGAAACTACCCTGACCCAGGGTATGGGCGCAGTATACGGGGGCGATGCGATGCTTGACATTAAGGTTGACGTGTCTTCGGCCTAATGGTTTCGGGCGCAACTTGTGTTCAAAGACTTGATGGTTCACGGGATAAATAAACTCTGTACACTTCACGTGATAAGTATGTTCTCTCTTTGTGCACGTTAGCATAACCTGCTCCATCCATGGGCAAGAGAGCTCCCATATCTACCAAGAAGGCTTTGATGGCTAAGGAAACTCAGGCAGCAGCTACGCAAAGTCATAAAAACAAAGGGAAACCTGTAATTGAACCACAATCGGCACAGATGGGGTCAGAATCTATTAACAAATCTAAAAGCAAGAGTAAGGCGGGAGTCACAACAACAACTAAACCTATTCAAATCGGAGCATAATCGATCGGGACAACAGGTACAAAGGCCCAATTAGATGCATCAGTAGCAGCTGAAGTAGCCCAAAATACAGCACAAGTGAATGAGTTAATACCAAATTGGGTTAATGGAGAACTACAGTAGCTGGAAGCAATTAAACAATGGGCAGGTTCAGCTCTAGCTACTCCAAGTAGTGAATCTAGAGCAGCACCAATTACTAGTAGGAAATCATGGGCAGATCAGGTTGAAGAGGAAATCCCAATGACAAAGGGCTCAATTTGGGACAACTTTGATATATCGATGATCATAAAAGCAGGGTTTAAACTGGAATATGTTGAACCTTCTCTACACGGTGAGTCTCGTATTATTGAAATTGATTATGAGGACTTTAGTTGTGAAATTGAGTTGTGGAAACACACTGTTGTTTGTTATGTACTGGGAGCCTATCCCCCTTTTGAAGTGATTAAAGGATTTATCCAAAGGTTGTGGGCTATGCATGGTATAAATAAGATAGTTATGATGAAGAATGGTATTGTACTGGTTGGATTTGATGTGGCTGAAGGAAAGAATGAGGTGATCAAAGGAGGCATTTATCACTTCGATAATAAGACTTTCATTGTTAAGGCTTAGAGCCCAGACATGGAATTTTCTAGAGAAGAATTGTATACAGTTCCTATCTAGATTAGATTCATGGCTGGATTTTAAGTATTGGGGTGCAAAAGGTTTAAGTAAAATAGGAAGTCTGGTGGGAAAGCCTCTAATGGCTAATCATAACACTGGAAAAAAAAAAGCTTGGTTTAGACTTTGCTAGGTTGCTAGTTGAAGTGGAATTGGATGCAAAATTACCTGATACGATTATCTTTACGAATGAGAAAGGGAATATAATTGAGCAGAAAGTCAGTTATGATTGGAAGCCAACCTTGTGCAAGCATTGAAAGAAATATGGTCACACAGATGAGATGTCTAGAAAGAAGAAAGTAGTAAAACCAGTTGAGCAGTAGGTTACCGAGACAGATATAGAGGAGGTGCAAGAGGTGCCTCAACAAATTCAACAGGTTCAGGTAGCAAAGCAAGTCCAACCTGTATAGCAGTAAGTAGCCAAACAAGCTACTCAACAATCCATAACACATAACCAAGGGGTTCACAATTAACAACAAGCAAGCAAGGCAGTGCTAGTGACTCAGACTGGTATTCAGTTAGGTCAGCAAGGGTAACAACCTAGTGTATGGGTGACACCAAAGAAGCAAGGTAGATACCAACAGAAACAAAACCATTAAGTAGTGCAAAACAACAATTTTCAGGCTTTGAACAGACCTGAATTCAGCATTCAGACAAATAAGATAGTTGAGAAAAGGGGAGGCCATCCTATGCCTCATTCTTGTAATGGATAGCAACCTTAGTTGGAATACTAGGGGGTTAAATTCCCCCAATAAGCAAAAAGAGGTGAAACTCCTTTGGAATATTAAAAAAGGTGGGTCTGATTGGATTACTCGAAAACCAAATAAAAAAATACAAAGATAGATCAGGTAGCAACTAAGCTATTTGGAGGATGGCAATACTTGATGGTAGTGATTTGGGTCACTTGGAGGCCAGACTACTTTCAAGTACTGCCTCTGAGTATGAATGCACAAATGATCTCCTGTGAGGTGTTCCATATACCTTTACAGGTATCATTTGTGGTGACCTTTGTTTATGCTTTTAATACAAGGGAGGAAAGAACGGGTTTATGGGGCAGTTTGGTTAGCTTAAATGATGAGATTCAAGAAACTACGGATAATACTTGGAGACTTTAACTCAGTTCTGAATGCTGAGAACAAAGTGGGTGGTAATCCCATTTCATGGTCAGATTAGGCGGACTTTGTAAGTTGTGTAGAAGAGTGTGGCTTGATTGAATTGCCTTATCAAGGGATAGGATTCACATGGCATGACAAACATGAGCACAAAATATTTTCAAAAACACATTGCCTTTAAGTAAAACTATATTTTTGCTGGAAGGAATCAGTGATCATTATCTTGCTAAAGTGATTATGTCTGAAGAACCGGCCAAACCAGCTAGATCTTTTCTCTAATGTAATAATTGGAGCCTGTATCCTTAGTTCAAAGACTGGTTGCAGAAGGATGGATAGTAAGTGTTCAATGATACAAAATGTTCCAGGTAGTAAAGAGATCGCAATTTCTCAAGAAGAATTTAAAGAAACAGAACTCTGAGCATTCAAGGACTATAATAACTGAGGCAGAGGAGGATAGAAAAGCTTTGCACCAAGCTCAGGTGCAATTGAAGACAAATCCATTGGACACAGAGTTGCAGACTGAAGAGAAGAAGCATGTTAAGAGATCTTCTTACTTAGCAGAAATGTATCTGCAGCAGAGAAGTAAAGCAATTTGGTTAAACCTAGGTGATGATAACACCTCATACTTTTATTCGGTTATTCAGCACAGAGCACTTAAGCAAGCAATCACACAATTGAAGAATGATTAGGGGGAATTGCATACTCAACTAGATAACATTACAAACGTTTTTTTTATTAGTAAAAAGAGTTATTAGAGAAGAAGTATTCTACCAGAATAGGAGCTCACCCAGAGTTGCTCAGGAAAAGAAACACCCTCTCTATTGAACAACAGGTTCAGCTTATACAAGTGTTCACATAAACAGATGTCAAAGCAGCTATGTTTTACATTGATAAATATACAAGCCCTGGACCAGATGGCTTTGGCAGTGGGTTTTTCAAATCTTCATGGAATATTATGGGGAAAGACAGAACTGAGGCAGTACTTAAATTTTTTTCAGAATGGGAGACTACTTAGACAACTAAATGCCACAAACATTACTCTCATTCCAAAGTAGATCATTCGGAGAGTGCAAGTCAGTACAGACTAATAGCATGTTGTAATGTGTTATATAAATGTATATCAAAGATGTTGTGCAGTAGAATGAAGGGAGCAGTGAGCCATATAGTTGGAGACAACTTAGCTGCATTTGTACAACGAAGATCCATGATCCATAATGTATTAATTTTCCATGATCTACTTAGACGCTACAACAGAACGACCACTCCAAGATGTCTCATGAAGATTGATCTTAGGAAGGCTTATGACATGGTAAGCTGGGAATTCTTAGAGGAAGCATTTAAGGGGTTTGGATTTCTTGAGAAATTCATTAAGCAGATCATGACACGTGTCTCTACTCCAAAAATTTTTGTTAAGTAAATGGAGAGGGACATGGATATTTTGATAGAAAGAGCGGTCTTAGACAAGAAGATCCTATTTCTCCCTTATTGTTTGTATTGGTGATGGAATATCTAACTAGAGTCCTGAAATGTATGAGTTTGTTCCCTGACTTTAAATATCATCCAATGTGCAAGCCTTTGAACCTAACCCATTTGATTTTTGTTGATGACTTGATTTTTGTTGATGACATGATCATGTGAGGACATAGTTGTTTGATAGAATAGGATTTGCACAAGGGACTTTTCCTATAAGACATTTAGGATTTCCATTGTCATCCAAGAAATGGAGTAAACTAGAATGTCAACAACTGGTTGATAAGATAACAATCAGGATAACAATAGCTTATGCAAGGAAACTCTCATATACAAGGAGGTTGTAGGTGTTGAATGCTGTTTTGTTCTCAATACATAGCTTTTAAGGCCCAGTTTTTATCCTTCCCCAGGGCATATTGAAGGAAATTGTTAGAAAATGCAGAGAGTATCTATGGGGAAAATCAAAGGATAGTAGTAAATAACCTTTAGTCTCATGGGAATAGGTCTATCTTCCCAAAGACAGATCAAATATCAAAGACTGCTGGACTTGGAACATTGCTTCAGTAGGAAAGCCTTTGTGGCAGCTGATTATAAGGAAGGAATCATTATTGTTAAGGTGGGTACATGGCACATATATGAAACATGATCCAAACATATGGGTTCACAAGGCTCCTCAAGATAGTAGCTGGTATTGGAGAAAGATCAACTCACTTAAGACTCAGATGCAAAGATGGTATAGACAAACATTCAATCACCAGCAGCTATTTGAAACTCATGGGAGAACACAGTAAACTAGAAGTGACAGGTCTCATTTGGAATTCAATGGCTCAACCTAAACATAGGTTTATTATGTGGTTGGCTACCTATGGAAGGCTATTGACAAAAGGAAGATTGATCAAATTGAATATCCCAGTAGAGGATTCTAGTGGCTACTTATGTGAGAACCAGGTGATGGAGACTAGTTCTCATCTATTTGTGAACTGTCGATGGATTAGTACACTGAGAGTTGCTCTTCATCAATGGACAAATGTTCAACTTCAGGAAAAGGAGGTGAAGCAAGTGGTAGAAAGCATTAAGAGGAAGCACTGGAACTTATTTCAGAAAGAGGTGATTGCAACTATTTAGGGGGATATGATCTATCACACATGGAGAGCCAGGAATTGTGAACTATTCAGAGGAACCACACTACATACTGCTAATATAGCTATAAAGATAAAGAGGGAAATTGTACAAAGAGTTGAGTTACTTAGAACTCATTTGGCTTAGCTGATTTAAAGTAGCTGATAAGCATTAAGTGTTGATAAGCAATTTTAAGTGTTGAAGCTGATTTAATAAATAAGCAGTTACGCGTTTGGATTAAAGTGTTGAGATTGATAATAAGCTGCTGAAGTGTTTGACAAAAAAATTGTTGATAAGCATTTTTCTGTTAAAATGACTTAAACACAAAGTTAAACATAATATTGCACACATAGTCAACATAAAGGCAAAAACACTTAAAAAATTGATATGAAAATGGATTAGAACAAAAGCATCAAAACTTTTAAGCAAAGCAATTACGTTCTTCCTTATTAAAAGAATGTAAACAAACTTTGTAAAGTAAACAAGATGAAGAAAGATGATAAGAGCTTCATATTCTCGTATGTTTTTAATGTTGGTAGAGGAGAGCTGCTAAGTTTTAAAGGCGTAGGGTGAAGAAGTGACGTGATGAAAAGAGTTTAGGGTTCTATTAGAGTAAGGCTATTTTAGGATTACAATAATATTAGGGATAAATAGTAAAAGTCCTGGTTAAACTAAAAGTGCTTATAAGCTCAAAAATTATAAGTTGGAGGAGACCAACTTATGACTTATGGCTTATAAGCACTTGACTTATAAGCACTTTTATTTTTACCAAATGCGGAGATAAGTCGAAAAGTGTTAACCAACTTATAAGCTTAGCCAAACACCCTCTTAGAACATCAAAAAAGGCACATAGAAGTAGAGTTTCTTTGCATAGAATACTTGGTACCTACAATACATACAAATGTTGCTGACAACTTATAATTAGTTTCTTTTGTTGGATGCTTAATGTTCATGGCTCCCTTCCTAGAAGGTGGCCATGGGAGCAAGTGCTCTATACTGAATTGCAAGAAAGATGTATCCAGGGTTAAGGCTTATGACTGGGTACTTGAGAGGACCGGGGGTTCTGTCCAGCTGGTTTCCACTCCTACCTGCTAGGGTCACATCAAACAATCTCGATCAGAGTGCACTGTGTATACGAACATTAGGGCTACAGTAACGTCACATCAACCGTACTATAGGGTTTGAAAATCTAAGAATTGGCTCATATAATCTTAGCTTAGGGTATAAGAAAAGAATCATCTTATTCTTTTTGAAACTCTTGTAATCACTATTCGTTCTCTCAAAAATACATCCGGAATCATTACTTTCTTACTTTCTAGCTTATTGAATCAATTTGTATTGTCTTTATTACTTATTTAGCATTACCCATGATCAATACTACTCCGAACCAGACTCAAAAAAGAGTTCTCGAGGTTGGAAACTTCCCACTTGTCTTCAAACCCTATAAAAATAAATCTCTAACTAGTTTTCACTGAATCCGTTTTCACCGAAAAATAGTTTGGCTCTGTCTGTGGGGATAAACAACTGTGATGTCATCTGAATCCATAGCAAGAACTCACCTCTAGGAGAGCAAGTCTGATCGCAATATCAAACCGAATATGTCAAGGGTAAGCAATAGCTCTCGCAAGTCTCATGAATCGGAAAACACAAAAGGTGTGACGAACCTGGTGGAGATACCAGTTTCTGAACATAACAATGAGTTTGTTCAGTAACAAAGAAACAGTGGTTGTGGGACTCCACGAGGACAACCCAGTGAAGAGTGGAGTGGAGGCATGTCGAGCACAGAAGAATCATAGAGGCCCTGGAGGTGCATGTTTGCAATGAAGAATCAACCCAAACCTCAAGCAAGAAAGTATAAAATCGAAGGAGAAGTCCCCAAAAGGAGGCTCCCTGATAAATGAAGTGGTCGTGGCTACGTACAAGTTGCAGAATAAGATGATTAAGCGCATGGAGGTAGCTGTTGTCATGATGGTCAATCATTTTATGGCTGGGACTCCGACGTCCAATCAAAATGCAGAAAAAGCCTTCACGGCAAGCAGGCTAGGAAAGGGGAGACTGACAGGTCAAAATTACGACTGACATATTCAATGGGGAGCTTGCCAGGGTCAAAAAAGAAATACATAAGCGGATGAACCAGATATCGGAAGCGCCATCTATCGTGAAGGGTGCAGGAGCCTGAAAATACGGGATGTCTCATACCCGGAGAGTGCGGCCCCAACTCCTATTCCGAGGAGGTTCAAAATGCATGACATGCCTAAGTACGAAGGAACCACAGACCCAAAAGAGAACATAACAACCTTCAAATCAACTATCACTGGGCACGACCTCAAGCAGCAAAAAATCGAATCAGTTATGCTGAAGAAATTCCAACACACACTCATTAAAGGAACACTTTCTTGGTACACTCATTTACCCTAAAATGCTATTGACTCTTTTGTCTGTCTTGCAGATTTCTTTTTGAAAGATCACGCGGGGGTCCTCAAGCTCCCGACAAGCTCGCGGATTCCCCAACCAGAGCATGAACCCAGGGGGCCTATAGCAGCAACCAGAGCCTTGTCGGGAGAGGCCCCCCTCGCTACGATGGATCAACATCGAGGGGAACTAGACCCCCAAAGTTGATAGATCACAATTTCAATATAGGCGCAATAGAGTTTGTCGCGATAATGAGAACAATGAAGGAAGCGAGGTTCCCTGATGATATCCGAACTAATACGAATAAGAGAAACACAGGATTGTGGTGCCACTTTCATAGCACACACGGGTATGCCATGGAAGATTGTGCGAACTTGAGGATTGACATAGCCTAGCTGTTGCGAACGGAGCACTTGAAAGAATACACCAGCAGCCGAGCGAAGCTCGCCTTGAATTGAATCCTAGACAAAAACCAGACAAGATACTACGACTGACTCATACCATCAACATGATTTTGGGAGGTGAAATAGTGAACAAAGTTACATACATGTCGCTCCGAAAGTCCAAAATTTCTATCGCAATGACTAGCCGCGCATGGGTACCTTCAGAAAGTAGAAGCATCTCTTTCTTCGATAGTGACTGCTCAGGACTTTCCCATTCCCACAATGATGCCCTGGTAATATCTATTTAAATTGCTAATTCTTTAATTAAACATGTGTTTTTTTATCCAGGTAGTTCGGTAAATATAATACAGCTACGTATCCTGAAAGAAATGGGAGTAGAGGGATCTATCATCTCGACAACTAAAGTATTAGCAGGATTTAACATGTCAAGTGAGTTGAACCGAGGAGAAATCAAGTTGCCAGTTCACGCTGATGGCACAGAGAAGGACACAATCTTCAATGTTATATTCGGTGACGTGTCATATAATGTGATACTGAGAAGGCCGCAGAATCACTCAATGCTGGCAATCCCCTCCACTTTCCATCAAAAAATGAAATTCCTACTCCTTAGGTAGTCCCCGAGATTAGGGGGACCAAGGTGCTACCAGGGAAATGGAAGTCGCGGCAATAAGAACGGTCCGAGGGGATGCGACAGACAAATAGCAATCACAGATGCCGAGTTCAGAAGCCAGGACCGAAGGAACAACTGGTAACACGCAAGGGTGGTGACGATGGAAGAGAGCTATCGGGATCATACTTTCCCAAAAGCGTTCGTTGTGCCAGTAGATAAAGACCCAGTGGACTCAACCATAGAAGAACTGGAACGCATGGAGATTTTGAAAG
The DNA here is from genome assembly GCF_019175385.1 of Lycium barbarum. Lineage (NCBI taxonomy): Eukaryota > Viridiplantae > Streptophyta > Magnoliopsida > Solanales > Solanaceae > Lycium > Lycium barbarum. Next base: position 95,887,762 of record NC_083343.1, on the reverse strand, counting down.
AACATCCCGAAAGGAAGGTACACCTGGGCTCGAGGCTCTTACACGAGCTCTGGAATAGATTTTTAAATTATTTAAAAGCTAACTCAAATTGCTTTGTTTGGTCTCTCCTGGACATAAAAGGAATTCCTCCAGAAATAGCCATACACCGGCTAAGCTCCGATCCCAATCAACCCCCTATAAAACATCGGAAACAACCAATTTTCGCCATCAGGGACCAGTTCGTAAAGAAAGAGGTGACGTGGTTGCTCAATATATAATCAGTCCGGAGAGTGGAGAATCCAAATTGGCTGGAAAATGTGGTAGCGGTTCCCAAGAAACTTAATAAATTCAGGACGTGTAGGGATTTTAAGGATCTTAAAGAAGCTTGTCCGAAGGATTCTTTCCCCCTTCCGCACATCGATCAAATGATTGACTCTACGAAAGGGCATGAGCTATTCAATTTCTTAGATTCATACTTTGACTATAATCAAATTAGTCTGCACCCAGGATCAAGAGAAGACATCGTTCATGACCAATCACGGTAATTTCTGTTATAGCGTAATGTCTTTTGGTCTAAAAAATGCAGGCGCAACGTATCAAAATTTGGTAACGAAATGTTCGAAGGACAAATCGACAAATTTATAGAGGTCTCTATAAATGACATACTAGTCAAATCTCGGGAAGCAGAAGACCATTTTTCCACCTTACAAGAAACTTTTGACATCCTTCGCCGACACGGCATGAAGCTGAACCCGAAAAAATGCACCTTCGGGGTCAGGTCGGGAAAGTTCTTTGGTTTTATGGTTTCCAATCCAGGCATTGAGATGAACCCCGACAAAGTCAAGGCCATGCAAGAGATTTCTGATGCATTGGGCAATGTCAAAACCGTGCAAAGGTTAACAGGAAGGGTCGCTGCCTTAAGAAGGTTCGTGTCCCGGTCCTCAGACCGGTGCTATGAATTTTTCTTTTTAATGAAAAAAGATAACGGATTCAAGTGGACGCAGGAATGCCACCAGAGCCTGAAGGACCTTAAAGCCTATTTGTCTGCACCCAACGTGACAACAAAACCCAAGGGAGTAGAACGTCCGTTAACATACTTAACAGTGTTGACAGTTTCAGTCAGTGCCACGCAGGTGCGGGGAGAAGGTGAAGACCTACTCCCTATCTACTATGCCAGTAAAACAATGATATGAGTGGAGTCTAGATATCTATCTCTAGAAAAATTGGCATTGGCCTTGGTTACGATCACTAGAAAGCTTCGCCCGTATTTCCAGTGCCACCCAAAAATAGTGGTCACGACCGCCTCGTTGCAAGTGGTTCTGCAATGAGAAACCTTCACGAGTCGACTGTCCAAATAGGCCGTTGAGATAAGTGAGTATGATTTGGCATATCAAACTCGAACGGTGATACACGCGAAGGGACTGCCAGGATTCTGGGACGACTTCTACCCTACCATGCGGCCTTGAAATATACAGGTATGGACCTTCAACCTTTCTCTTTTGCCATTTTCTATTGAAGCTTTGGTTGCAGGACTGAGACTGGGACTAGCCAAAGGAACGACTGACCTCGATTGGAGCGAACAAGAACTGAAAAATACGTGTTGCACTTTTTTCCTTAACTGAGTTTTTCTTCCCCAGCAAAGGGGTTTTTACCAGCAAGGTTTTTAGCGAGGCAACAACCATAAAATGTATTACATTTTTCAAAGCCCGGCCAGCCCGGCTAGCGCACCGTGTCAGCAACTGGAATCTCTTCTCATGTCACCTAGGAGTCACTAATTTTGCTTTCCTCTTGATCATTATGTTAATGAACTCGGGCTCCACGCCCACCTTTAGGAATAAAAGAGGGTCATGCTGCAACTATTATGCTCTAAACCTGTTGATATGAACGTATCCTCCTAGACCCATAAACATTCACCTCGAACACACGACACAACTTACGAGCCTCTGAGCGTGAAGGAAACATAAACCTTATGCCAAATAAGATGAGGTTGAGGCGTCCTCCTCATTGGCATCGAACGAAGGGGGCCTATCCTTTATTATGAATCAGACAAATAATTCCTGGTCATAAATGTGCCGCCGGAGATAATATTCCCGAATTGAGAAACGTGATTGTACAAAATGTCAACTCTAAAAAATAAGGAAGTAAAGCAATCACGATTCCTAAATATATGCGTCCAAAACAAAAATGGAGTGAAATTCTGACAAAAGGATCTTAGGGTGGATAGATCCCTACCGTCAGAGAGCTCCCCCTCAAAGGTCCGGATAACCTTTACATCTGACCCACAACAAATATCAACAAAATAATAGTATTAGGCAATAGGTATTTCATTGCGAAAAATGCTTTGCAACTCAAAACTTAGAGACATGGCTGAATGTAATAAAGAAGCATAATTACTTACAAAACCTCGAAAAACAGGGGCAGCATTCAAAGTCGGAACAAACTATTAAAAAGCAAACAAATTTGTCAAAAAAGAAGCGGGCCCAAAATGCTATAATAAGTTCAAAATAATAGAAAACAGATAAAGAGCTGGCAATGTGAGCAAGAAGACCAGATTCTTCAATTATGGGAAAAGCAGGGTCTTCTAACTTTGGAGGGCGGACTTGGTTATCGAGGGGCCTGCTTCGGCGAGAGATTTTTTGGGCCGGGTTTCTCCACCACCAGGAGGGACTTGGGGGCCAGGTCCTCGGCTTCCTCTAAAACCTCTTCTTCTTCCCACGCGTCCGAAGACTACCCATCTCCTTCAGATGTCTAGGTGGGGTCCTCATTTGGGGGTTGAACAGGCAAAACTTTGGCAGCAGTCTCCTTCAATGACAACACCTCAACAAATTGGCCCACAATGTCAGTCATCCCACTGTAGGACTTCTCAAGAGAAATTCTATGGGCACGGTATATGGCGCGGGCATTCTCCAGGGCAAACTATTTCTTTCCTTAACAAGCAATCATCCACATTGGCATAGCCAAGCCAGTTCTGTTCAACAGTGTGCTGAAGGGTAGTGTTGATATCAGAAAGAGATTGATTGGCCTCAACCTCCTCTTTGTTCCCGGCCAACTCAGGCTTCTTCAGTGGCCACCTTTTTCTTCTTGCATGTTAGTAGATCAGCTTCAAGGACTTGAACCCTTTCGGTCAGGCCGGTCTCTCGTTGCAAGACATTACCATAATGTTCTTGTTGGGCCTCCCATTTCTTCTACAACTCGACAAGTTCAGCATCGAACTTCACAGCCTCCTCGCTGTGGATTTTTCTGTACTTTTCTAACTGGACTAACTTTTTCTCCAGCTCTTCTAAAGATACTAGCTTCATTTCCAAGGCCGGAAGACACTCTTGCAGTTGTGGTACTCCTCCCACTTCTCCATTTTCTTGTCAAGTTTGCGCTGGAGGCCCTTCATCATCAAAAGATGAGCCTGGGATAAAAGAGAATTAAGGGGCTATAAACTGGAATGAGATTAAAGCCGGATGCAAGGAAAGAGAGAGAAAAAAAAGGCCAAGTTCATACTTGGGTGGCCGGGTGGGAACCGACGTTAAGGAGACAATCTGCAGACACAACGTTCATTTTCCTCCATCCTTCTCCGTGCCTAGAGGCTACAAATAGTTGGCAAACCCCACTGGCAGAGATAAAAGATTGCATTCTTAAGGAACGAACAGAGTGACATGTTGGAGGGCTGCGGACCAGAGCAGGAAAGAAGCTTACCAGGCCTCTTGTGGGAGTTTGTCGGGGCTTGTTTGACCTCCCAGCAGCGGGTTGACTCTGAGAAAAAATGGTTCTCCTTTATGGGACAGATACAAGAACTGCTCCGGAGGAAAAAGAAATAGATAAGCTGGGCATCAAACTCGGAGTACTGATTCCGGCCCTAAAAGGGACAACAAGTGGAGTCAATCATCGAAGCAAGCTTCATCTCTTTGTAGAGAGACTCGTTGGAAATTTCTTGAGGGGATTTTCCCCTATCGACGAGCTCTTGAGCGGAGTCGGCCTCGCCCTCACTAGTATGGGCCTCTAGATCAATTACCTCTTAGGAAAGAAAAAGAAGATCACCAGGGCAAATTAGAGGAGTTTGACTGCAGATTCAGTGGTCCCACAGAACTATCATCACCACAACACAGCAGGGATCGACATTAGGACTTCAATGGAGCTTTGATATGGAAGAATTAGCTGATACAAACCTCATAGATCAGAAAAATTGAGGTCAAACAAGACGAAGAAAAGAGAAGGTGCAAGCAGCTCGACATTTGATAGAGAGAGAGAAACGAATGATAAACTTACCGTTGGAGCTGAGGAAGACGAAGGCGAGATGATGAGCAGCCATGGATGGTGGTCGAGGAGATCAAGTCTCCGACAACAATGATGAGCTTCAATTTTAGGAATTTAGGAAGCTTTCCAAAATTAGGCATATGTAATTATTTTTTGCAAATTTTCCCTTTTATTTTATTTTTTGCTACATTAGACCCGTTGTATTTTGATTTTAATTAAATCTGCCCCTAGGGCTATAAATTTTTTTTTTTAAAAAAATTGTTAATAGTAATATTCACATGGTTACCACAAAAAAAAAAAAAAAAAAAAAAAAAAGAGTAATAATCAAATAATGACTTTCAAAGTCTAACAGATGAGGAGGAAAAAGGGGAAAAATCAATCTATTGAGACTTATGAAGGAGAAGGTGATTTAAAGTATCATTCACTCAACTTCCTTGGTAACTATCCCTTGTAGCTGCCACCAAGCACGGTTTCTTGATCTTCGCTCAACTTTGGAACTCTTCTTTCTAGAATATGACGAATGATCGCAATGAATACGATGACTTTCTCAAGTACTAAAGATTTTTTATTAAGGTATGTCATAAATTCCTTATCAGCTGAACTCCCGAGATAACCTACATATCTGACCCCTTTGAGATGTTGATACGTATTTTGCCAAAACCGTTGCAGAAAATATGCATTATCACGAAGATCCTTGTATTAATCCATCTAATCTGTAAAAGGAAAAGAAAAAAAATACAATTATGCTCATAAATATAGTGGGGTAACTCGTTCCTTTAAATTCGGAATAAGAAATTTAATGTGTATATCAAAGAAAAGGGTGTATCAGTTAATTTGACAATGTACAGATTATGTTAATCCCTCAATCTTTGATCAGATACAGAATTATTACATCCCGTAACAGTACTAGATTCCTCTGCAAACAGACCATATCTAATCAAAATACATCAAAAAATAATAGTACATTTGTAATGTGCTTTAAGAAAATTATAAAATTAAAAGATGGAAGAAAATGTAAACGATGTAGGATAGATAAGGCTAAAAAAAAAAAAAAAAAAAAAAAAAAAAAAACGGATTTCTTGCGCATGGAAATTGTCCACCTTTGAAATGGACGAGCAACAACGGTAGACATATGAAAAAGAATAAACCTTTACCTTGATCTCGAACGTTTGCAGCTACGGAGATGCCTGCAGAAGTGGAGTGACTTCAAGGAGAGTGCTATCGAGAGCGTCTTTAAAGAACACTATAAGCCATTTGAGATTGTTGAATTTTGGAAAAGAATGATAACAACCGAGACCCTGAAAAAGTTGAAATAAACCGGAAGAAGAGTGAAAAAAGGACACCACATTACAAGAACCTTCTTTTGTTCTTTATGGAGGGGGAAGTTGCTTACCTCAAACTGGAGATGATCAACTTCAAGTGAAAGCTTCACCAGTTGAGTAAATTTCGTTGTAATTAAATCAATGAGTCTATGCAGCGATTCAAGGTAAACCTCAATATGAAGATGAGCAACCGAATAAACATTTTCTAGATGCAAGTTTGTTTTGTTCCTTCTATTTCTATTGAAACTGAACGAGACAAGATTGACATTACAAATCTCCAGATAATCTAAATTGCAGTGACACTCTCCAAATGCTTCAACTTAAGGGAAGGTCCAATTTCCAGATGTTGCAATTGGGTAAACTCTCGAATTGATAGTTGTTCAAGAAGGGGACAGCTTGAAAGGAAAATGTTGACCACTTGATTATCAACATCAAGACCGTCAAAAGTCAGCACTTTGAGATATTTAAACCCAAAGACTGGCGAGGACGACAAGTCCTGGAACCTCTTTTAATCCAAACAAGCATGAATGGAGAAGAGCCATTGCCAGTCTTGAGGGATCTGTTTTATCTTAAGGCTTTGGGCTTTTGTAGACAATGCAAATTTCAGCCACTTATCAAATTCACATTGAAAACTAGTGTAAAAAGGAGAAGCGACAGTGAATTCTTCTAAAAGAGAACACTTGTGCAAACCCAAAACATGATTAACCAAACTGATAAGCCTCAATGATTCCTCACTTCCAAACTCTGTATAATACCCCTCCAACTCCTGCCTCTGAAGGTCAAAGTTGAGCCGTGTGACATGTGTCCAAATATAACGCCATCGACTTGAAAGACAACTTGCAAGCACTGCTTCTTTCAATGTTCAAATATAACTCCATCGACTTGAAAGACAACTTGCACTGCTTCTTTCAATGTCAACTTAGAAAGAATAGAAAGAAGAACGTCATCTGGCAATTGGCTAAGCCTGTCCTCCATACTACAGTCTACAGGACTAGACCAGGAAATTTTTGTTGCAGATACATTAAAAATAACACCAAGACTAAAAGCTCACAATATAGTAATAAGTGCCTGATTACTTCAGTAAAAAAAAGTTAGAAAAAAAAAAGCGATTTAAGATTGAACCAATTAAAACATGGGAGTAGTATACTACAACTCTGTTCCCAGTTGCTTAATTGAAAGCCACAATCCAACTGACATCCCGTTAACCAAGTTAAAAGAGACGGAACAAAACAAGGTAGCTATTCTATGATTGTGAAATCAAGATTGAATTTTGCAGTAACATGTCAATACAGTTTAAACTTTTGGCATTAGCTTGGTTTATGTAAAACTAAACACCACCATGTAACTTGGACTGATTAGAAGCAAATCATTAAAAAAAATAAAAAATACCATTACAATTGTTATACTTTGCTGGATTTTATATTGAAACCGTCTACTCTGCTTAAAAAAGAAGAGAAGAAAATAAAAACAATAAACAAAAGGTGATGATCAATATTGACGTAATGTATAGCTGCTGAAAATCCTGAAAAATAACTTGCCTTCTTCAGTAAAACCGTTGAGCCTACTTACCTATGTGGAAGCAATAATTATTCATACGTCTCTAGGAGTTCTGGTATTCGGACGGAGCTCTTACATATTATAGAGGAGTTTTATATGGTATTCGAACAAATAAAGGAAGAAATTGGAAAGAATGAGTAAAATTAAATATATTTTGGTATTTATAGTACAATTATAATAACATTAGAATACAAAGAATTGGAATCTAATAAATACTAGATACATATATGGTAATACAATCAATTATAGTAATTGCTAATTATCCAGTAAATCTTCTTTATATGTGTAGAATATTCCCTAACAAGTACAATAGAAAGGAAAAAGAATGAGAGAAATAAGTTAAGAAAAATTTAAAAGAACGAGAGATATAAGTAATGGAAATTTTTCTACCACTTCATTTGAATAGGAAAAGTAGTACTCCCTCCGTCTCAAAAATATTGTCCTATTTTCCTTATTAGTTTGTCCCAAAAAGATTGACGTCTTTTTATATTTAGAAACAATTTAACTTTATGAGATGATTTACAATCAAACAAATATCTAAGGTTTGTTTTGGACCACACATTTTAAAAGTCTTTTTTATTTCTTAAATTTCTTGCCAAGTTAAACTAGGACAATCTTTTTTGGACGGAGGAAATAGTACATAAAAGGAAGAAAATTAAAGTTCTAACAAAAAGAACAAAATACTGCGCTTCTTTATTCAGACCAAGCTCCTTTTTTAGTTCATGATTTAATATTTTGGATAAGACTCCCGCCATTTCGATTTAAGTGAATTTTTTCACAGTATGAGTGTCAAACTTTATAACCTAAAACGTAAATTTTGATATAGATTTTTCAAGTTTGTAAAAATAAAATGAGATAATACATAAAATCCCCTCTAAACTTGTCAGCAAAAGTCACTTTAGCAAGTTAGCTTTACGCGCTTAAATATCCCCTTTCTAGTATGAAGTGAAATTAATATCACTCTGAGAGTATAAAACCAGATTCATGGGGTTGAGGTGTATTACACGCGTCCGCCACATCAGCTCCATGTCAGCAATTCATTAAAAATTTAAATTTTCACTCTTTTTTCTCTTCACACCTTTTTTTACACTAATTAACTCTTACAAAAATTGTGATCGGAAAAAATGGAGGAAAGAACAATCCCACATCTGAAACAAGAACATTAAGATTACTTCCTCACCCTCAAATAGAATAAAATTGTCGATCGGAAAAAAATTGAGGTTTTGACCGGATGTCTTTTTCTGGCCAAAGTTTGTTGAGGCACAACAAATTTGAGTAAAAAAAAAAAAAATCAAAGCAAATCTTTCTCACCTTGGCTTTTACAAAAGGATCAAGGATTTCGATTTAGAAAGGGGAAAGATATGAGGAAACCCATACTTGGTCGACTTCATCGGAAAAAATGGTGTCGAACAACTTTTCCAACAACCAAACCCACATCTAATTTGCCTATAAAATTGCATAGGGCAAAATCCGTAGACTCCAAGTGAAAGTATCAAAAGATGACACGTGACGATAGTGACATGTCAGATTCGAGTCAGCAAGCGAAAGACTCCAAGAAAGCATACGACACTCTCGAGAAGTAATTTGATAATTGCTACCAAAAACAGAAACTATGAAGGGCCCGAAAAGCATGCAAACGCAACGGTCAAACATCATTCATTACACGGCCATTACAAGAAATCTCAAGTATTCCTCTAGTCTTAAATGTACATTAGTACCCTTTATTACCATTCATTGTCACTGGTTAATTACCTTTTAATGCAACATTAATATTGATAATTAAGGGGACATGATTTGTGGATCATGCACCCCATAGCTCTAATATAAATAGAGGTTTTTCATTCTATTGTAAGGCATGTGAAATATAATAGAAAACAAATACTCTTAAAGAAATTTCTTTATTCTTGGTCCTGATTGTTCTTAAGAAGGCTTTGACATATAGCTTGCTCGGATACTCTAGCTCATCACTGCGTCAAGGATCAGGCTATTGCTTTAAATTCTTTTAGCTTTCTTTATAATCATCTTGCTTAATTTTGCATATTATCTCATTAGTTTGGTCGTATTGATCCACGTGTCCTTGACCATGTATAAAAATTCAACTGTATTGATTTTACGGGTAAATAGTTTGGTGCCCACCGTAGGGCCAGGACAATTGTGGTATCATTGTGACCCAGTCAATTACACTAATTCTCTTTAGATCTTGCTGTTAGATTCAATTGCTGCAAATATGACAAACACTACTAATGAACAACTCATCTCAGTACCGGGAATAATTATGGAGAAATTGTCCCGGGAAACCGTCTAAATCAACTGGTTACAAAGGAAACAACGCTTGCTGACGAAATCCCCCAAGAAGTAATGCAGATCGTGAGGGAGCAGCAACAATTAATGATGGAGGCGACAAAATTCATGAGGCAAACTATCTTAGCACTTTCTGGCAACCCAAACGCCGGAGTAAGGAGGCCCGGAGGGGCATCCCTGACACCAACTGTCGGAAACAATACACCAGTGGAGATCGAATAGAAGGTATAACCGTTGGGAATGAAGACGCATCCGGGGGCGAGTCGGTACCAGATGATATTTTTCGGGCACATGTCTTACAATTTATGAATGACATCACTAATAAGATGAACAAAGAGCTAAGAAAGCGAAAAAGAAGGTGAAGGAAGTTCATGCTCGTATGGATCAAATTTCAAGGGCTCCGCCGGTCATTAAGGGTCCGGATGAAGAAAAGTATATTCAGTTAGCTTACAAATCAGAAGTTGCCCTAGAGTTGATCTCGAAGAGATTTGAGATGTCGGACATCCCCAAGGATGACGAGACGATAGATCCGCAGGCACATAATGACCTACACCATAGCTATCAAGGGAAATAACCTTAAACCGAATGAGATCGAATCGGTCTTGATCAAGAAGTTCAGCAAGACATTGACTAAAGGGGCCTTAACTTGGTATTCTTTTACGAAACACTCCATTGATTCTTTTGTTATGCTCGCAGATATGTTTATTAAAGCACATGTTGAGGCCCGGAAGGTGCGAATGCGAAAGACAGGCATCTTCCGCATTTCACAAGAGGAGTCTGAACGGCTTTAGGGTTTTGTCATCTAGTTCCAGAAGGAGCGAATATTGTTGTTAGCGGTTCCGAACCAATGGGCCACCAAAGTTTTAACTGTAGGGGGGCTCAACCCTTTGAGTTCCAATGCTTCACATAAACTCAAAGAAAATTTGATAGAGTTCCGAGCAACAATGTGGGAAGATGGTCACAATCGGTATAAGTTGAAGATTCACTTAAACGATGATCAGCTAAATATACCGACATCTTCTACGGCCCGAAATTAAGGTCACCTTAACTTTGATCGGAGGCATTCCAAAAATCGGTTTGAACCATATCGGTCAAGATCAGGAACAAATAGAAGGCAGAAGAGTGTTCAGAGCGAGTCACCAGAAAATAACTTAGATGAAGAACAGTAATGTCTATGAACACTGGGGATTGTTGCATCAAAGTAACGGAAACCATAACAATTAGTACCAGAAGCATCTGAAAAGGCTTCGAACAGTTAAAAAGGCATTATGCCCAAAGACATCATATTTGTATAAGATACCAGAGGTAGCCCGAACAGGCTCTGGAATAAAAATAGGGTTGGGGACTGCCAGATCAGCCTTAGAAAAATAGAAGGATCCAGAATCAGGAACCGGGTAGACCCAATAGATGTCAGCCCGCCTACAATTCTTTTGCAATGTATTTTTGTTCATTTCCTGTAAACTGTCGTATATGCAAAGTTGTAAACACTTGTGTACGTTCAAGGAAAGGAATGAAGCAAAAATCGCACCGTCTAAACATTCTTGTATATGTCCGAATGAACAAAATCATTCTTAAATTTGCTTACACATAAAAGAAAATAAGGATTATGAATCAGAACAATTGTGCCTAGATGAGTAAGAGACATCTTCTTTATAAGCACGAAACATAAGGGTCCTCTCTTATAAAGCCGTCCAGTTAAATGGCTAAAAGGCCGGATGCTTTGTTTCCTGGTCATACAGTTAACCGGACACATTATATTTTCGGACTTTACTAGAACCAGAAAATGCAAATTCCTGGTCATTAACATTCCCGACCTCAAAGGTTGTGAGGTTATAACAGTTTAGGGTACAACTAAAAACCCTAGAGCCAAAACTTTAAGACTAAACAACTTCGGGTATAGCTACAAACCTTAGAATCAAAACTCTAAAATTAAAAGTCTTTGGGAAATCTAAAAACACAAGAATCAAGATTCAGGGTCTAAAAGTTTTGGGGAGAAATAAGGAGTTAAAACCGAAAGGTTAAGACTTCCCGGTGAACACTAAAAATCCGAGATCAAGCTTTCTATGGTGGTGGTACTTTTTCAGTACCAACCAGCCATTAACAGTAGAATGGCCAGTGGGGGAGTTGCTATTTGAATCCCTAAGTCTTGCACTCTGTTTCTCTTCGCCCGATTTTTGTCCCAATTGGGTTTTTCCGGTAAGGTTTTTAATGAGGCAGTCACTAGGGTAATTACATGGCTTTCCGATAAGAAGGGGAAAATCTTCCACTTCCCATTCACATCTCAGGGAGTAACCAGAAAGTGGGGGGACTATTTGTATAGGGTAAAATCCTTAGACACTAAGTGGACATATCAAAAGATGACATGTGGCGATGGTGACATGTCAGATTCGAGTCAGCAAGTGTAGGACTGCAGGAAAGCATACGATGTTCCAGAGAAGTAATTTGATAATCGCTACCACGTACAGAAACTATGAAGGGCTCGAAGAAGCATGCCAACTCACCAGTCAAACGTCATTCATTGCACAACAGGTACAAGAAATCTCAAGTCTTTCTCTAGTTTTAAATGTGTATTAATACCATTTATTACCATTCATTGTCACCGCTTAATTACCTTTCATTGCAGCATTAATGTTGGTAATTAAAGGGGCATGATTTGTGGATCATCCACCTCATAGCTCTAGTATAAATAGAGGTTTTCATTCTATTGTAAGGCATCTGAAATCTAATAGAAAACAAATACTCTTAAAACAATTTCTTTATTATTGTTATTGATTGTTCTTGAGAAGGCTTTGACATGTAGCTTTCTCGGATACTCTAGCTCATAATTCATCAAGGCTAGGGCTATTACTTTAAATTCCTTTAGCTTTCTTTATAATTATCTTGCTTAATTTTACATATTATCTAATTAGTTTTGTTGTATTGATCCACGTGTTCTTGACCACGTATACAAATTCAACTGTACCAATTTTACGGGTAAATAAAAATAAATCATATCCTTATTTATTATGTGTACTATTAAACTAATCAAGCAATTTCAAAGAAAAAAAAAAGAAAATAAAAAGAGAATGGCATGAGAAGCTAAGAAAAGATATTGATGATCGGAGATGGCGGCATGAAAATAACATAATTAACGGACCCGGAAAGGAAGAGAGAGAAATGGTAGAAAAGAGAAAGAAAGAGAAGGAAAAAAAGAAAAGGAAAAAGGAAATCTAAAATGAAAATAAAAATTAAGAATAACATAATTAAGTATAGTGTTATAAAATAATAAAGCAAGCAAGAAGAATATTTTAGAGAAAGAGAGAAGAGAGAGGAATTCTTTATTTCTCATGTTACGGATGTGAATACACTGAAGGAAACCTCTCTATTTATAAGGGAAAAGTAGCTTGGTCCCAAAGTCACAAAACCTAAATTTTCTCCTAAATATAGATCTCCACAATAATAAATAATATTTATAACACTTCTCATTGGATTTCTCTTTGATAGATAATGTGCCTCATTAAAACCTTACTAGAAAAAACCCAGTGGGAAAAATTCTAGTGAAGGAAAAAGAGTACACATTTCTAATAATACGCCATTTAGTTACCTCATTAAAAAGTTTACAAGGAAAAATCTAGTGGGACAAAAACCTTGAAAGGGAAAAAGAGTACAACATGTATTAACTCCCCCTGATGAGAACTTCAATCCAAAAACTTGAACCTTCACATCTCAATCTTGTGCACCATCTTCTCGAAAGTTGCAGTTGGTAGAGACTTGGTGAATAAATCAGTCATATTATCACTCGAACAAATCTCTTGCACGTTGATATCACCATTCTTCTGGAGCTCGTGTGTGAAGAACAACTTTGGTGAAACATGCTTTGTCCTTTTATGAATCCACTCTTTAGTTGGGCTATGTATGCTGCTGCATCTTTAGTATTTTAATAGAGTTGTATTGTTGAAATCAATCCAAGTGCATTCATGACTTGCTTTATAAACAAATGTTATCTTTATATAATTTGATTGTCATGTACAACAACATCGTATGACTGTAACATAAAGATATGACACTCCAGGACCAAAGAATTCTGCAAGTTTCTCATTTCAATTTCTTTCAGCAGATAATCATTGCTTGTGAAAACTCTTCAAGAGTTCGAATGATATTCAAGTAATCAATTTACACTCATAACGACATAAGGATAGTAGATTAATGTGTACCCTTAGTCAATGAATACTCATTATGATAAAATCGCATTGAATACTCATTATGATCAAATCACATTCACATTGCTTGATTTAATCCATATAAGAATTATGAACAGATTTTTTAGAACGTGTATATGCTTCAGGCATTTAAAATCCTTCAAGAATTTTCATATAAATTTTGTCGAGTGACAATATCCATTAATATTTAAATGCATGAGATTTTCCGTTGTCTGGACTGCCGGTCTAATAAGCTTGAAGCTTACCAAAATGCATCATTTCACTTGGTAATAATGTCTATGTTAGCATGCTTTATAGACATAGAATTCAGATCCACACAATCTTTTACAATATTGCACTATGTTGTACCAAAGATATCGTCGACGATATATCATTTGTATCGGTTCGCAATGTGACATAACATATTGAGATCTCATCACTTTCATTATTTTAGGTACCTAAACCTCTCATGAGGTTTCATGAAGTGTTATGTCGTAGCTTCTTCAAGTGCACATTGCCTCCTTATAATGATCATTGATCATTTCCTCCTCTTCCTTTTCAATGATTATTGCATTTGGAACCGATTTTGAGGTACCATGCTTCATGCATGTTGTATATTCTATCCTTCAGGGGCGTTATATTAATAGGAGCATTTTGCAGCTGAAATATGGAATTAATGTTGGGTCATCAAATGTTTTTAGCATTTAACTTGAATTACTTTTGAATGAAGATCATACTAATGATAATTCACAACATATTTTCTAGCTACTTATTCTCTCCTCCTTATGTTAGAAAACTAACATATATCTCATCTTCTTTGTGGGAATCCATTTGTGTGCATCATGGTAGATTAATTAATCATATACCACACATAAAAACTGTTGGACGGAAATATCTGGTTCCTGGCTCTAGACCAATTGTGAGGGCAAAATTTATCATAATTTATTGATCTGAAGCATACAAGTGACGTTGTATGCAGTTTATCATATCTCAGACCAGCGAATGAAGCTTTATTCTCATAAGCAATGATTTAGCTATTTATTAGAGGCATTTAATGCTAAACCAGCTTGGATATAAACCAACATCATCAAGATGAATTGCCTTGATTACATACTGAAAATTGTGCTCTTAGCTCAATTATTTTGAGCAAGTAATTTGGTAAATGTCAAACTGCAAGTTGACAATAAACGCACATGTGACCATCTCATTGATACATCTATTTAAGATATCACATAACAAGTGAACAGACCCATATTCACCTTTATACATTTTCAGAATTTAGGGAATTCAATCTTAACATTAGCCCGTATAATCAACTTATCATGGGAACAAGCAACACAAGTAAATTCTTGAAGAATCTTCTACTTCTTCAATATATGTTGAATACTCAATCTTCACATCATATTTAAATCGGGATGGCCAAATTACTCATGTCAGCTGATAAAATTATTTATACTAGTAAACTTCAAGTTTATCATGCTATGTGCTATTTGTCTCGGTAAACTTTTGATTCACTATGACATGAATTCTTTTTTTATCAATAAATTTCAGATTTATCGTGGCATGTGATTCCATCAAGCTTATATTTGTGTTGTACAATTTGAAGAATAGAGAGGGTAACCTTTCATATATCTATTTCATACCCACTACGGTTTTGAAGATATTTAATTTGTCCATCATTTTTAGCTTCAATATGATAGCCATTTACTTTAGTAAACTTCGGGTTTACTAGAGTTATCGATCATAACACCTTCGTATAATATAATCTTGAACGAATGACATAATAGTATATAAGCTCTTCAGAAGTCTTTATTTTCCATAATCACGTATTGTTCGGACACTACTAGTGACATGATCTTTTAGATAAATAGTTAGCTCTTCTGGAGCCCATAATTGATTGTACTATCAAATATTACCCTGACATCGCTGGTGTCATGACCAAAAAAAAAAAGAAAAATTGCAACCAAATGAATATTATAAAGGCATTCTTAGATTCATAAATGACAAAAAGTAAACGTTAAGTTATACAGTCCTTGATACTTCTATCATCAACTTCCATAGTAAATATGTCCTTCAGGGAGAATACCCATTAACATTCGAGTATTTGGTATCAAAGCGGTAACCACATAATTATGTATTTCTTCAGGGAATTTTTGTACGAATTGTTATTTTCTTCTGGAAAATCAGTAAGTAATTTAATGTGGTTATCGTATAAAGTATTCTACAAAATTTGTATCCTTTTGCCTTAGACATAATAAAATTATCCAAGATGATTTGACGTACGACAGGTACATGCAGCAATGACTTTCAAACCATGAAATAACATTTATATCCTTTGTTATTTTATCTCTTCAGGAGGTGTGTTTTGACATTTCTTCATTCACTTCGAGAAATGAAACTTGATCATTTAAATGCGTTTCATACACAATTTGCAATAACTCATTATTTTTCTCAAGTACAAGAAATATACAAAAGATAGCAAAAGAAAACTTGATGACCACATTTATTTATACTGGTTTTTCAAAATAAAATAAAATAAAATAAATATGTTCCTGATCAAGTTAAATGGTATCTATAGAATATGAAAGCATCAACATTATGCCACATAAATATTTTAGAACACGAAGAGAATTATGAAACATTTACCTTTATAACATGGAGTGATTGTCAAGATTATTAACAACGATATGTGTATATATATATATAATTGCTTTGACAATGATGTATCATAGACATGCATATCAAGTGTCATTACTTCAGAAGTTTAATAATCATTATATAGATCATGCTCATGATATGGTTACCATGTTCAATCTGCCACATATATGTAGAAAAATTATTAGCATCGGTTTCAGGATATATTTTAGAATTTTTTTTCTTACTATTTGAGGAGTAAATTTCAAAGTTAAACTTCTTCGGAAGTAAAGTTCAAAGCCTTACAGCATTCAAGAATGAAGTTTAAGGTCTTACCACTTTGAGAGTAAATTCTAAAGGTCTACTGCTTTGGGAGTAAATCTCAAAGTTCTACTACTACTTCGGAAGAAAATTTAAGAGTGCTACTACTTCGGGAGTAAATTTTATATTTACTAATTCAAGTGTAAATTTCAGAGTCCTGCTACTTTGAGAGTAAACACCAGATTTACTATTTCACGAGTAAAGTTTAAAGTTTTACTATTTTAGGAGTATAAATCAAAATTTGCTACTTTGGGAGCAGATTTCAGAGCTTGCTATTTCGGGAGCATATTTATGAGTTTATTACTTCGGGAATAAAAAATATAATATTTAGAAAAAAAAAATTCTCTAGTATTTTGTCTCTTCTGGAGATGAGTAGTGATATCTTCACGATGAAATACATGTTCATATTTGTAAATTTTACTAAATATTGTCTACATTCACTTCAGGGAATGGACCTGTATTAATAATAATTATCAAAAGTTTCATTCTTCGGGAATGAAATATAATCGTCTGAATATTTCTTAATCATATTAGTTTATGATAGCTTAAAAACTCTTTTAAGATATTGATAATTTAGGAGCAAATCGAGGTATGCATATAATGTAAAGAATTTCTCTGTAACATATCCTCAATGGAGATCATAACAAACCTATAAAAATATTACCACTTCTAGTGATTATAGGCATAATAAATTTAGTTATAATGGAACTTAAAAATATTACCACTTCCGGCAAACTCTGCTACAGTTCGAATATCTTCTGATATAAGAGTGAATATAGAGTACTGTTGTGGAAGAAATCCTATATATCGATAGCCAATAACACTACAAGAAAACACCTAATATGTGGAGGTTTTTTAGTCGAATTGTGGCGGTTTCCAACCCCTACAAACAAAATTGTGGCGGTTTTTTAAAACGCCACATTTATCAATGCCACAAGCGTTATTGCGGCGTTTTTTCGGAACCTCCACGACGACCGCCACAAAATAAAATTTGAATTTGTGGAGGTTTTTCGAGATAATTAGTGGCAATTTATAACCACCAAAATATGATCTCAGTGTTTTACAGAAAACAATTTGTGGGAGTTTAAGACCCCCACAATTTATCTCAATCTTTTAAAAAAAATATTAATAGTGGCAGATTATAACTGCCACATTATTTTTTATTGCTGAAAATAATCTGCTTCTATTTGAAATTTTTAATTCTAGGTATCAATAAATAATTTTACTAAATCTCATACAACTCAAAACAAATTCCAATAAAAGTATATCACTACAAGAAATAGGCTAAATTGTGGTGGCTTATCTGTGGGGGTCATAAGAACCCCTACTATAAGATTATTTTGTGGCGTGCTTTTAAACCGCCGCTATATAATTTTTTGCTGACGGTTTTATTATGAGAGTTTGTGATAACCTCCGCAAATTACATCAAATTATGAAGGTTTGTACATTGCCGCAGTTTGATATTGATTGTGGCGGTTAATAACCCTCCCAATTCGTTAAAACCATTCTTTAAAAATTGTATCAAATTGAATAGGTTAGTCAAATTGGCCCAACTGAAGTTATAACTTTAAAATTTATTTTTTATTATTTTTAGATAGTCTTATACTTTATTTATTTTTTATTAAGATTAAGACATTTGAATCTGAATGCACATTTGATATTAAGATGTATATTAATCTTATAAGATGTCTGAATCCAAATACACATCTGAATATTAAGATGTTATATTAGGATTTTAATACCAAAAAATTACTAAGACTAGTTATTTTCTGAACATCTAAATATATAAAATTTATATTTATTTTAAAATTAATAAATATAAAAATTTAAATAAAATACTAAATAATTTCATACTATATTAATAAAATAATTTTAAGAAATAATATGATAGTCGTAGGTGATGATGGCAAGTGATGGTGGTTGTGGATACTGATTGGGATTGTGATGGGTGATGGTGCTGATAGTAGCGATTAACAATAGTTGTTGATCATGGTAGTTGGTGGTCAATGATGGCGGTGGACGATATATGGTGGTGGCTTGTTGTGGTGGTGTCATTAGTGAATGGTGGTTATTATTGTACTGGTGGTTGATGGTGGTGAGAATCGACTGTGGTGATTGACGGTAGTGGTGGTTGGGGCTGAAATGGTGATTGTAGGTGGTGGATGGTAGTTGATAATGGTGGGCGTCGACGACGACAATTAGCGGTGAAAGTGAATGGGTGTGCCATCCTTCTAAGCATTTGAATGGACGTCTTAATGATATTGAAGCTTTGTTATAGATCTTAGTTCAGATTTATTCTAACTCATTAAGTGGTTGTACTTTTTTTTTAAATTAAAAAAATGTACTCAATTATTAAGATTAAGACCTTCTGTAAGTGCAAACAACAAATAAGGCCACTTTCGAAAGTTAAACCCTTTGATAGTCACTAGCTGGATGTGCCTTGTTAACACCGGACTAGAGCGATCAGAAATGATCTTTCCGAAAAGGGATAGAGGAGAGCTCAGATAAATCCCACGAATTTAATTTAATTTCATTAACTCCCACGATCTTAACCATGTAACGACTAAGGGTCGGAGACTACGAGAAGTAATTATCGTTGTATACCTATAAAGTCTCACATTTCTTACGATTGTACTATCTAATTTTTCACTTCATAATTTTACTATTGTTCTCTGAAACCACGATTGTTCATCTATGCTCTTTAATAATATTCACCATTTGATCTAGAAGAATCAACAAGAATCTCTTTATGTTAGTTTGTCAATTATTTACTTTTAACTATTCAAATCGTTATTCTGATTACCCTGTTATCGTTTCATTCACATTATCAAAGGATTAACTCAATTTGGATTAGTTATATTGTTTCTGACCTAATTCAAAAAAAAAATTCAACTGATTGACCTAATAATCAAATTTTAGGCTAAACAATTAGTAATTTTGAAATGTTGTAATTTTATCTAATTAAGGATATTTTGCAAATTTGACATTATTTTAGTGATTTTTTGTTAGTTTGTTCTATATTTTACTTTATTATTTGTTAGTATATTTATTTTCAATTGTTTTCTACATCTTTTTCGAGTTTATATATATATATATATATATAATACATACATACTGTTTTCAAAATTTCTCTTATTTAAATAGTAAAAATGAAATAAAAGAGAAAATAGAGAAAAGAAAGAAGTTGCAAAAGACAATAGTGTACACCATCTTCCGAGCTTTTCATATGCACATTGGGAGGGTAATTAGGAAATTTGACTAAAAGTTATCATAGGCGCGCAAAATTCCCTCTCTTTTTTTCTAAAGGGCACGATTTCCTCTCCCTGTTTTTCCATCACGATTTTATCTCCCTCACCTATACATCTTTTGTGCAACTGCTCCTCTACATCAGAGCAAGTTGGCGCAATCCGAATAACAAAGGTTCGTACTTCATCACTCTTTCACATTTTTATGTGCTCTATTTGTTCTTTGCTTACTTTCTGGGTAGAATTCGTATCCGAATCCGATATGCTTATGTATTATTACATGCATTGGGTTATATTTTGGTTTGATTCTTGTGTGATTCGCTTGTTTCGAGGTTTGATATAAGTGATTGCAGAGTTCCTTCGGGAGATCTTTTGTCTTTTACGGTAAATTGAGGTTTTCTATATTTTTTTCTATTGGGTGAATTGTGTTCTTAGGATAGTGAAGTAGGAGGTCTGATACAAGTGAGTTCAATTTGTCTTTCTGTCTGTCTATGTTTTTCTGCAATTAGAACTGTAAATGGATTTTTTTAAAAGAAAATTGACTTTAATTTTGCCCCACTAAAAAGAAATTAACTCATGAGGTGAGGATTTTTAATGAATGGTTAATTTTTTCAACGAAAGTGCTATACTTTAACATCCATGACCGGTTCTTTTATATGTCAAAAAACCTCCAATAGAAACCTCGTGATATTTCTTACACTTTGATTACCATCTTCCAGTGAAAGATCGGTTGTTAGTCACGGCGTTTCATGGCAACATGTTGTTACTGTTAAGAAAGTATATGTCCTTGGTGCCACAACTTTTGTAATTTCTGGCTAGTCACGGTCTTAAATAATATACTCATTGAGAACTGCTTAGACTTAGATTCTTAAATTTAGTATTCGCCTTTAACTTTTCTAGTCTAGTGTCAGTCGTTTTAAATTATCCAAATAATTATACATTTATACTTCTCTAAGTACCGTTTTATTGGCTTTTTGTTGCACAACTATCTGCCTATATGAAATTGGTGGTTTGATATCTTAAATTTCTTTAAAATCTTTCTGTTGTGGAATTGAAAAATAATTATAAGATCTGGACCAACTAATTTTCTTTCTCCGGCACTCTAGATCTTTCTTCCACAATGTTGGTCACTTATATCAGGGATGGTAAGAAACATGGTACAATTACATGAACTTTTGCACTAGCTCAGGTGATTGTTGTAAATAATTACTCCAGTGGATCAAAGGGTAATATAAAGAAATGGATTGGTCATCAAAGATTTCAGCTAATCCGCCAAGGTAAAGCACTCAGTATGATTTGTTTACTTTTATAAATTTATTTTAATTTTGTTTATCCAAGATTGTTTTTACAGTACTTTTGAGCAAAGGAATAAAGTGCCTAAGTAATTCCATTATGCTTGTTTTACGTTGCATATCAATGAATATCTTGAGATTAGACTTTAGCCTCCGGCTACAAATTTTAGAAGTCTTATTTGAAGTATCTGGACATTCTTGTTATTACAAAAGCTATTCAATGACTAGCCAGAGTAAGTGCTATAGTTCATATTTAAAAAATTTCTCATTTCTCTTTTCATGATCCATTTGGGTGCAATGAAGCATGGCAAAGAAAATTTATTTTACTGGTGAATATGTGTACAAAGGTTTAAGATTGATGTATTGGTACGATAGCACATGAGGGGTATGTTGTTCTTCTTAACTCATTTCTTGACCTGATGTTCTTTTCGGAGAAAGATTTTAATATAACAAATTTCTTGATTTATAGGAAGTTACAACAATTGGAGGAATATTTGCTGCATTGAACACCAGTTGAAGTGAAATAAAGAATGCTGGGAACAAGTAACATTATTAGCTCAATAATATTTTGTTATATATGTGGCTACAGGTAGGTGGAAATTTGATATACAAGTCTTAACTCACAACTTACATGTATGGATGGTGTGTTTTCTTAATGAATTGCTTGCATATGAATTTTTGTTATCTGTAAGACTATTGTTGACTGGAATATAAGATAATATCCAGAAACTACAAATGTCTTTGACACTTTTATGGTGATAATTGGTTCTGCTGTCTATTTCCAACTTCAATTATATGAAGGGCATGTAGTAATTATTTAATTAGCTTAATAATGTTGCTTTCTTGAAGTTTTGAAGGATATTGAGATAGTTAACTGAGGAAGAAGAACAATTGAAAGAAACTAATCAACCAAAATTTTTAGAATTAGATACCTGAGACGTGAGTTTAAGTTATCTCCTAAATTTTCAATCCTTTCACTTCTTTTCCCAGGTTACATTTAAGTAACTGAGAGTAATTTATTTCATATTTTCTTGTAGTTGGTATTGATACAGATAGTAGTAGAATTCATGCTTGGCTTGGTTTGTTTAACTAAACCACTTCCATCTTATCAGTTCATTTCTTCTATTTCAATTTTTTAGAGCCGTTAGCATTCCACTTTTGAGCAAGTTTAATCATTAGGTTGGGTTACAGCTTATACTTTATTTGTTAGATTCTAATGTTAAGAAGCCTATAGAGGTTGACTTATATTTTAGTTACATAGGTGATTTTCATGAATATATGGTTATAATGCAAGTTTTGTGTTGATTTATCTAGAAATAGCTTTGTACTTTAGCTCTTATTTATGTGAGAATATTCAGCAACTTCAGTTCAATGACATTGTTAAACCAAGTGACAGATTTATTTGTAAAAAGATTGGGAGCTTTCATTTATTTATATAACTAGATTTGTCATTTTAGTTTGTCAGAAAATGCTAGTCATTAATAATTTTTTCAATCAAATATTTTTGTTTCAGTGTTTCAGCATAGTGATGTGGAGAGCAAGTCTTGCTTCACATGTGGATGTAAGCGTATTATCAAGTGAGAGCAACACAAATCACCAAGCAAGTACTTAGCACTTCTGTGGCGGAGCTACGTACTCTAGATTGTGTAATGTTTAAGTTATCATATACTAGTGTTTATAAATTTAGTTTGATATGAATTTGAATTGGTAATGTTTGTTAGTGCATACTAAAATCGCATCAGTCATAGAAAAATAGAATTTTCCAACGAATGTAATAGATACGGACCGACAAATGCTTCTACATGCTCTTGAAATTAAAATGGCAAGCTTATATGCATGAACCCCAATACTAAAAAAAATAAGTGATACTTACTCATGGACCAAATAATACTAAAAAACATTACTCCAGTGGAACTTTCCAACATTGATACGGTAATGAAGATCAAAAGTCAAATAAAATACTTCATACCTTTCTAAACGCATGCCAACAGTAGCTATCGATGCGTTCGTTCAACCAATTCCTTAGAACCATGATAACTACATGTTTGCTGTCTCCAAACCTCAAGATCTTTTTCAAAGTGCTCATGGCAGAGTCTTGTGCTGATAACGTGTTATAAAATAATAAAGCAAGCAAGAATAATATTTTGGGATTTCTCTTGAGCCGAGGGTCTTTCGGAACAGCCTCCCTATCTTTCCAGATAGGGGTAAGGTCATAGAACACTTTACCCTCCTCAGACCCCACATTATGGGATTCAGTGGGTATGTTCTTGCTGTAAGCAAGAAGATATTTTAGAGAAAGAGAGAAGAGAGGGGAATTCTCTATTTCTCTTGTTAGGGAGGTGAATACAATGTAAAACTCTCTATTTATAAGGAAAAAGTAGCTTGATTCCAAAGTCACAAACTGTAAATTTTCTCCTAAAGATAGACATCTACAATAATAAATAATATTTATAACATATAGCTAATTATCCAATTATAAGATGACATGTGTATAGTTTGGACCATGTTTAGTGTTTTTTTTCTTCTCACACGCTTCCCGAAAATTAATAATATTTCTTTGCCACATCACGTATTAAGGGGTTATTACTTTCACTTCTTACTACATTTTTTTTGGTGGGGGGGGGGGGGGGGGGTTATTAAATGCTCGTAAAGTTAAATTGCTAAAGTGAGTTTTCAAGACAAGTTAAGGGGGGATTTTATGTAATGTCTTTTCTCAAATAAACTTTATATATTTAGAAACTTCATAAAAAAGTATTATAAGTCGTGATAATTTATAATTCAAATTCTATCTCATCTGAAACGGATCTTGAACAAGGTAAAGCCTGATAAAATTTGGGGGTTGGATTGGTTTTATATAAATCACCACCTAAAATAACCCTATTCTAATGAAATACAATTCCTGTTATACCATAAATATAATTTCCTATACTACCATAAGTACATTATGACATATTGTCGTTCAATAACTTCTATATCTGAATGGTGAAAATTAGAATGAGAAAAATGAATGCGAGAAATGTGAGAGTAATACTCCTCATTTAATTAAAAAAATTTATATTAGCCAAGATACACAGCTGAATGGTACTCAGAGAACACAGTACAACATAATCATACATATAAAATGACTCCAATAAAAATTAAAATCGATATAGAATGGTAAATTGGATTACAAATCTTGCCAATCGAAATTCAGAATAAATTATATATATAATCATGCTTTATTATTGACTTATTTATTGTTCTTAATGTGTCAATTGTCAAATTAACCATCTTCAACACACCCTTATATATTAATGGGATTAACGAGTAAGGCTTCAATCACAGCTTTCACACTATTTTTTGGATTACTATATCCATCCTGATTATTTTTGTATACAACATCAATCAACCGTGTAAGGTTGACAACACGCATCAAAATTTCAATTGGCACAGAAGTAGGCTTGATGCACTCCTTGTTCAAATCCTTCCATGCATTTTCTGCTCGTTCTGAGAGCTTTTCACTTGTTTCTTCAATTGGTATATTGTATTCTTTCGTATAACATTCTCTTCCGGTAATAAGTTGTCCTCTCTCTTTCTCAATATACAAAAAATAAGATTAAGATTCATAAAAATAATGCCAAATGCATCATAGTTAGCACAACATATTTATATGTTGGTAAACATCATGGCAAAAAAGTTTGGTACAAAATATTTATCATTTTAGTGAACACAAAAGGCATTGATTATCCTTTTTCCTTCAGTTTCACCCTTTCTACTCCAAAAGCAAAGACACGGAATAATTAATAATTACTCATTAAGAGATAAGATCATTTCGTGGAACGAATATCCCTTATAATTAATGTTATTAAGTGTAGTTTTGTAGATGAATGTACACCTAAACGATAAATAATAAGGACCAAAGAAAGTACCTTATAAGTAGCTATGTCATCAATGACCCGACCAATTAGTGCAGAAGCCGCAAGAATTTTAGGTTTATTCATTATCCCGTCAAATTCACCCTTTGAAGCTGAGCTCATGCCCAATAAGGATGCTGGTGCAAGTAGATAATATGTTCCAGTAGTTAACGCATTACCTAGGTAATCTTCAAAATGATGGCATATTTCCTCCAAGAAACCATTTTGCTTCAATATAATAGCTCCTCGCGATTTCTTTCATCTGTTCAAAGAGTTCTTGTTTACTTAATAATTCAATATCTTAGTACAAAATTACTTAGAAATCCATCAAAAAACAAAGGATATCTATGTGCGACCAAAAAAGTCGACACGAGAAAAAGCAAGAAATATAGTATATTGAGCCATATTTTGTTAATATTTGAAGTCACTTACTGCCTCTTTGACGCAATCAACTCTATAGGATTTGTCTTGCTCTTTTAGCTCGGCATCACATTCTTTGAAGAGATCAAGAAGAATAACGTATATCGTCTTCATATATTTAGGAAGTCGATCGATTAATTTCACGTGAATCAAGGAAAATGTTCTTGATTTGATCAATTAATCTAATTAAGATCAATAACATTGAAGCTATGGCAGAACATTTTGACGATACTTCTGAATTATTTCCGATAAAAGGGGAAAAGACAATACAAAATTGTTATCAAATAGTTGGGGTTTAATACTAAACGTATTATCAAAGAAAAATCATACTTTTATCACCTCTAGCTCATCAAGAGTGCTGTGAGAGTCATAAGTGTCATCAATTACTGAAATCATAGCTATACACTTTGCAAGCATAATTCGAGCACGAGAGAATTGAGGTTCAAAGCACAAACCTATGGTCCAAAAAAAGCATTCCATCATTCTATCTCTGACATAACTAAGCTTGGAGTCAAGATTCAATTTGTTCCACCGCCTTCAAATATAAAAGGCAAAAAATAATTGACTTAAATTATACTCTCTTTGTTCCAATTTATGTGAGACTTTTCACTTTCAAGAGTCAAACAAGAATTTTTTTGACCGTGCTTTATTCGTATTGCCCTGTCAATATTGTAAATTGTTAGTTATTGTGACTCATAATACTTTTATGTAATTTCTAAATATGTAAATTATTTTTCAAAAAACTTAAAGATTGTATGTCCGAATTCACGATTAAGATAAATAAGTTTGACTCTCGAAATCCGAACCGTGTCACATAGATTGAGGCGGAGGGAGTAGTGTAGTCTATAATACTCAAATCAAAAGCTAGCAAATGCTAACCAATATCTCACCGTACGACCTCACTAAGCTCTCTCTTGTGTAGCATCTGTAACAAATTATAGTCAAGCTTCGCAAGTCTCAATAGCATTTCATTTTTTGATCCATATTCTTCATATATTGAGATGAAAAAATGGGACTCAGCTCCTGGGATTCCTCTATGAAGAGATTTCATGAGTGCATGTGTTACTTGTTTCTCAAGAGTAGAGTCTAAGTTGGGCACCATTCCCTCAAGATGAGTTTTTGTGAACATACAAGCCTCTTCTAATAAGTCAGCCCCATGTTCTCTTACTTGTAAAGCTTCATATAGACTTAATAGACCTCCTGCATCTTTAAGAATGATATCCTTGAACTTCCTACTGTTGTCATTGAATATGTTGAAACAACCTAACATAAAATATTTTGTTGAATTGACAACATTTACAAACTTAAATTATCACTTGAACTATGTAACTGGAGACATTTGCACTTACCAGAAGAGATCGGATAGCCATGTTGCCTAACCAATCGAAAATATAGTACAACTGTATAAAGATCATGTTCTTCTTGGAACACATTTTCATTCAACATCTTATTTAATTGAGCTTCAATTTCCTTCTCAAAGTGATATGAAATACCAAGTTGTTCAAATGTGTCAATCAATTCTAGTTTCTCTAGGGAGTTACTACTTATAAGTAGCATGTGCATGTGGCTTCTTCTTTCAAACTTTCAATCTCCTTCATATTTTTCTCCGAGACCTATAATAACATTGTGTATTAGAAATTTTGGCAAAACAAATAACGAAAAATAATAACCTACAAATAAATAGATGTTGTGCATGGTCCATTCTAGGGACAATATAAATTCTTTCTTTTATCATCACTTAGGTACTGTCTGGAGAAATTACCATGTTATTAACATATAGAAATTTAACTTACATGTTTATCCATAGAGAATGGCTAAAGATAATTCTTCATAGACTAGCAGAAAAATTTGCAGCTGGGCGAGAAAATCCATCTTTATGGTTTCCATTATGTGAATATGAGTGTGTATTGATATGTATGTTACCATCGGTACCACTATTTATATAGAAAAAGAACTACCTAAATGAGAGATAAGTTATATATCCCTTTGTGGAATAGGTAACCAGCTATTTCTTTTTCCTTTTAGCAAAGTAATCAAAATCTGATGAAGAAATCATCAGGAAGCAGGACTATGAGGAGAACATATATGTGGACCCTAAAACATTTCAACAAAATATCTCATACTACAACAACCTGTCTCTAAGAAACAATCTAAACTCTGGAGGGTTTTTCAACACTGAAGAGGAGACTACCAACGTCCAAAACTCTGAAAAAATAGTTCCCCTAGCTAATGTTTCTAATGATTAACATCATTTCATGGAATACTAGCTAGGGGGATAGGATCTCAAGGATCCCTGGATAGACTCAAACTCATGATCCAACAATTCCGTACTCCACTTATATGCCTTCAAGAATCATGGTGAACAATGGTAAAATGGAGAAATTCAGGTGGAAAATGGGAATGCAACATGCTTACCGCAACTGTACTAGCAAGATTTGGTTATTTTGGTCTAATGAAATCCAAGTTGACATTATTCAAGATAAAGAACAGCACATTCTGATAAGAATCAACAATAACGACCCTACTTTTTTTACGATCCAATTTACCAAGTCGTGATGGCACTAGTCCTACCGTACTACTAAGCCAACACCAACCGTTAGCAGCCCAAAATAAGCGGAAATAAGCACACAAGTCATTTTCAAGTCTTAAGAATCTTAAATAGAAATACTAAGTAGTTATTACAATCCTTCCCAAAATCTTATGTCACCATAACACAAGGACCTAAGAGTATGAAATAGTCTAAATACATAAGAAACTGTCTGAACTGAAGAAGATAGAAAATAAAGGATAAGGAGAATCCGGAGCCACCAGAATCCAAGGAGCTCACCCCGGTCTCTCGAGCAAGGCTTTAGGGGGCTGCCTGGTAGTTGCGAGCTCCACTCATGCTAGGAACCGAGTCTGCACACAAAAAGGTTCAGCAAGTATAGCGTGTGTACAAATACAATGGGTACTCAGCAGCATTGTTGACCGACCCTTTCCGGAACAGAGACAAGGGTTGGTTATGATACCACAACCAGACTTGTCCGCTATTAGTCCAATACAAGATAACCATACTTTAACGATTGAGCTCAAATAGCAAATAGGATCCAAGAAAAGGCAAGTCAAATACCAACTATCACAACAATAACCTAAGATAAGATGAATGAGATGAAAATGCAATGCAAGGTCTTTGTTTCTCTTCCTGATGTACACACGTTCGAATATTAACGAATTGTGACCCATGGGGAGCTCATGAGGCCCATATATCATCGCTCTGGAAAATCATCGGATCACAGACCACTCCGGTAGCAACTTCGGATCACGGTTTCCATATATCATATGTCAAGTACCTGTCACTGAGTCGACCAGACCCATTTGTGAACAGAACGCGCTAAAGCATCATCACTCGTCCACAACAAGATCCCATTGGACTCACAATCATATCCTCAAATCGTATGCTTGAATACATATAACGTATGAATATGGCATACATCAAGTCAAGAACAAGCATATAAGCATGAAATTCATCCTCTTGCATGTTTACAATATCATAAAGGCTTCACCTTTTTACTTCCCTTTTACTTTAACGAGGATATATGAGTGATATGCATACAAACAGACTAGACAGGCAATAACAATAAGAGACATAAAAGTACAGGCATCAGACCCCAGTCACAGATCCAAAGGATCGTACTATTTTATAAACTAATGCCTAAAGCATGGCATTCAGACCAACTATGCAATTGAAATTGCACAAATACCCACAACATGATGATTGGTATCCGATACTGATGTTCGTCACCTCACGAGTATCGGAACCCCTTAATTCACCCCAATTCCCTCTTATTAGGTTCATTTAGCCAACACACACATTCAAGAAAGAGTTCAAGGTTTCAACATGCCTGGAGTTGCCGAATCTCGAGTCACGAAGCCCGTTGCCGTTACGCATAATATCCAAAGGAACAAAGTCTAATCAAATACGGATTATGCATTAGAACATGAATCCAACAACACCTATATAGCTACATAATCCAAAACCCACAAATTTAGCCCTAAAATTAGGACTCCGAATCCAAAGGGCAAAACAATAAATTGAGCCTAGAATCATGTTCCTCATACTTGATATAACCCATAAACTAAAATCATCCAATAATAAACACTAATTCATGCTCAATTTCTAAAATCCCCAATTCTTAGGTTGGGTTCCAAAATCCTTCAATATTTCTCTTAAAATCAACATTTTGAGCATGGGGTTTTGATTCTAACCATGAAAATAATCATACAATAGAGTTAGAAGACTTACCCACTGATTCTCCCTTGAATTCCCTTCAATTCGCCTCCAAAATTGCTCTCAACTTGAGGGTTTTAGAATGAAAGACTTAACGAAGAAGACACTAAAAGAACCACATTCTGCTCAGCTAATTGTGCACCTGCGCACCCAAGTTAGCACCTGCGCACCCAAGTTAGCACCAGCGAACACGCACCAGTGGAAGAGACATTGCCACGGCGCATTCCCACAAAATATCCCAAGCTCGCAGCGCCGGCGCTTAGCTTGTGGCTGCGCACACGTACTTGCCAGAAAATCTTCGTAGGGGCGGACCACAGCCAACTCAGCTGTCCTTCACTCCTGCGGGCCTCATCTCGCCGGAGCGCGTCTGCAGGGGCCAGACCCCGTTCACGCCTGCATGATCACTAGAACCAGAAAAAATCCGAGACTCCCCCGGAACCTCCCCGATACACACCAAATATGCAAACACATGTAAAAACGTGCTACAAAGGTCTTGTTGACCAAGTCAACCCCCAAATGGGCGAAACCAACTTTCCAATCAGATGAGCAAAATGCCCCCAAGACCCTCGGGGACTGAACCAAACACTGAAACAACTTATATTTGACGTTTCAAAGCTAATGGAACCGATGAAATTCCCAAAATGACACAAATACCCCCAATGATGCCTAAAGTCTACCCAACACTTAAAGATTATTTAAATTAGCAAATTTCCAATCTTAAGAGATTATAACCACCTCGGGAATCGTGCCAAACATGCCCACTACACAACAATCCCAAAACAAGCAAAGGGGCGGGTTCATATGGTCAAAATAGGCAAAAATAAGAAAATAACCAAAAAGACCTAACGGGTCGTTACAACTTTCTTGTTGTCTTTAGTTTATGCCAAATGTACAGAAAGACAAAGGGAGGATCTATGGACTAATTTGATAAACATTGTAAATAATTTTTCAGAACCATGGTGAGTAGTGGGTGACATCAATGTCATATGTTCACAAGATGAAAAAACAAGAGGAAGGCAACACAGGATAGACGAGAGTTTTGACTTTATTACCTGTCTTAATGATTGTGGATTACAAGATGCTGGACACTCTGGTTCTAAATACACCTGGAGTGATCATAGAAATCCACCTTAAACCATTTGGAAAGGTTGGACAGATTGGTGTGTAATTTTAACTGTTCGACAACTTTAATGACACCACTGTTACTCACTTATCTAGAACATGCTCTGATCATGCTCCACTTCTGCTGAAGCTTAACAATGAAACTACTCAGTTCATAAGCTATTTTAGATTTCTCAATTTTTGAACAGACCATGATGACTATAATGATGTAGTAAGGGAAATATGGGATGAAACTACTCATGGGTGCCCTCTTTACATCTTCCACCAAAAAAAAGAAAACTTGTAAGGCTCTTAGCATATGGTCAAGAAAATCTTTTGGTGATATTTGAAGAACCTAAGAGAATTGAAGCATAGATGAGGGTGTTGGAAGAGAATAACATCAACAATAACACTGAGGAAAATAGATGTGAACTGTCTAGATGCAAAGTACAATTCACCAGATTCTTTAAGATTCAAGATTCTATGCCTAGACAAAAGGCAAGAGTCAAACTTAGAAGAAGATGATTCTCATACTACTTAATTCCATATTGTTATCAAATATAGAAGAAAAAGACTTGCTATAAAGAAAATCATGGATGAGGAAGGTCAATGGCTTGAAGGTAATGATGCTATAACTGAAGGAGCAATCAGATATTATGAGAACCTGTTTATGCATGATAACTGTTATAGCCCGTATTTCGTACGCTCGGATATTTTGAGATGGTCGTGGTAAGTTAAGGGCAAGGCCATTTTCAAAAATTATTTTTCTGTACAAGTTGTTATGAATATTATTTAAGAATATCATTAGTATGGAAATATTAGAGAAGGCTAAGGGCAAGTTCGAAATTTGGAAAATTATTTTTCATGAATTACAAGACTAAATACAAAATAAAATGGGCTTGTATGACTTGGACCATGGTGGCCGTCCTACTTAAGGTGGGCCTTGGCCCACCTAGATGAATTATGTATGTATATACAAGGTATATTGGTCATATTTCTCTACAAAAACTTCTAGAAGCTTGGAGAGAAAGAATAGACCACGTGTTCATAATTATTACTTGAGGGGCTTAAATGTATATATAGATAAGTGGAGGAGAAAAATAATAAGACATGATATTTATTCACAAGTTCATGAAACTTCAAGAAAAAAAAGAAATGGAGAGCAAGAGAGAGAAGCCATGTTCGGCCATGGCTTGGCCGAAAATGGTGCTCACCATATTGAGCAAGAAAAATAATTTCCTCCTAGCATTCCTACCAATTGGAAGGTCCTCTTTAACGTGGGGAGGTCGTTGGAGCAATAAAACCACTGGTTTTTGCAAAAGGATAATCCTAGCCGAGTGAAGAGCCAAGTGGAAGAGGTAAGGTTCAATCCTAATTTTACATATGTTATGGGTAATTTATGCATGTTGGAGTGTGTGGAAATGGATGAAAATGCATGAAAACATGTATGTTGTTGTGGTAGCCGAATGGAAGTGGTGTGGTGTAAATGTGACGAATCGATTTTAATTAGTAATTTGATTGTTGCATTATGAATTCCATGATGTAAAATGAATGAACTTCATGAAATATGTGTATGTGTGATGTGGCCGAATAGGGTGTGTGGTGAAGAAAAGATGAAACGATTTTATGTAGCATTTTGATTGTTGTTGTGTTGTGGATTTCATGTTGTTAAATGAAGAATTAATGGCTTGAAATAAAAATTGTAATCGTTTGCGGATTATGGAAGAGGTTAATATGACATTAGTATGGTTTCTTATAATTGTAGGAATAATGTTGCTAATATGTAGAATGTGGGTGTAGTTTATGAATTTGGAAGAAAATGTGTTGTAATTATTCTTGTTGGTTTTGAAAGAATTCGGGTGGTGTATGTGTTGGTTGGGCCGTTTGAAATGTTGTGCGGGTTGTTGAAGTTGGAAGATATGATTGTAGATATTATTATTGTTAATTTGGCCGAGTTGCATTCTTGGGTTTGTTGTTGGTAAATTGGCCGAGTTAGTTCTCGGGGATGGTGTATTTACAAGGGAAATGCTGCCGAAATTTTGGTAGAAAATAAGTGAATTTATTTGAAAGTCTAAGGGCAAGTGAATGACAATGAATCTAACGATTATGTGAATCCTTTTGTATGTTGACTAGCAAGCTTGGATAAATAAGCGTAGCTAATAAGGCGTGGCACAGGTATGTAAGGCTTACCCTTTCTTTCATTGGCATGTCCTAGCGCCACATAGGGTATGACATGATATACACTTTGGGGTAATTCTACTCTCGGATTCTGAGTTTTGTCCCTAAAGAGTTATGTATGTGTTAATATCTGAATGGCGTCCGCAAGACAATTGGCACGATTAATGTTTTGATTTTCAAATGGTAGTACGTTTGATTATCCCCTTTTAGTCTTTGATCTACTTTGATATGTACATAAGATTCTGGAAGTTATATTTGATTTGGTCTATATGATATCCGAAAGATACCTGATACGATTATTGCTTCGATTTTTCAAAAATAGCTTCTGAAACAGTCGTAAAGGGTTCTGTACTTCAAATGCTCGTAACTTTCTCATAAGAAGTCGAATTGACCTGAAACTTGTTTCTGAGTCCTTAGATGTCGGTAAATATATGTATCTATCGAGTCTGGATGCATGTGCATTTAGTTTCTCACTACTCTGCTCGTGCATGTGTTATGACCTCTTTCACCGAGTCCCGAGCCGGTATGTATCGTGCGGATGGTTCGCCGAGTCCCTTGTTTGAGGGCCGGGTTCCATATATGAATTCTGAAGTATGATGTGCCCGGTCCCGGGGTACTGTGTATATTTTTCTGGTCCCCGGGTACCGTGTATATGTTACGAAGTATGATGTGTCCGGTTCCCCGGCGTGTTATATGTCCCCGGGTACCGTGGTTATGCTATGATGTGTTATGTGACGGAGATGTTCGGAGATATGAAATCTTCTGGAGTATGATGTGTTATGGCGCCAGAGACAGGAGTGGCGACCATGTTCCCGTGCCCTATGCATGACTCTGATATGTATTATTTGTGATTTAAAAGCAAGCATTCGGATATTTTTGGGTAAGCTATTTACTTTATGTATTTCTTCTGATATATGATTCTGGCATATGACGATTTTGTTCACCGCGTCCCTTACTACAGGGTCGGGATCTGTTATATGATTCTGTTCACCGCGTCCCTCACGAAAGGGCCGGGATTTGTATATGCACATACACGATATATGATTCTGATATGCACGATTTGTGTTTGGAAAGTAAGCTCTTTGGTATTCTGTACTCCTTCTGAACTATGACATCGGTATACATGATCTGTGTCTGGAAACAAGCATTTCGACATTCTGGGTCCGTACATTTCTCTGACATCTGACATCTGCATACATGATTTGTGATTTGGAATATAACGCTTGGTAGTTTGGATAACGTACTCACTCTTGTACTATTTGTTTTGATTACATTTCTGTTTTCTGTATTGCATGCCTTACATGCTCAGTACATATTCCGTACTGACCCCCTTTCTTCGGGGGTTGCGTTTCATGCTGCGCAGGTACTCCCAGATGAGTTGAAGACATTATAGAAGATGTTCCAGCGGAGATGGCAAGCTCCAATTGCTCCTGGAGTGTTGCCGAGTCAGAGTATATGTGTTATGGTTTCTGATTAATGTTAGAGACTTTGCAGACAGAGTCGTGGGTATTGGAAGTCAGTCCATAAGCGGCTCCATCAGCCGACATGTCATTTTGTGTGATGATATAAATTTCATATGATTACAGATTTTGTTTGATTTGAGAACAAAGAAAAAGAATATTTCTGAAAGCTTTATTATGTATTTCATGTTTATTTGATTTAAAGGTTCGAAAGGATTATGTATGTAATAAGAGTCTGTGGGTTCGCTCGGCTCCGGATATGGGGTCGGGTGCCCATCACACCCTAGTAAGGTTAGGGTGTGACAATAACCTCAATAAAAGTTTTGGAGCTTTGAACTGTCTCAAAAAGTGCATTACTGAGAATGATAACATGATGTTGAATGTTATGCCTTCTCTCCAGGAAATCAAAGGCTTTGTCTTTTCACTTGATACAGATATTGCACCTAGACCAGATGGTCTAAGTGGTATTTTTTTTTATCAAAAATCATGGCACATAACTTCTCAGCATCTGCACATGGCTGTTATTTTTTTTTTCAGTAGCCGTTTTACCTAAATTCTATACACGTACCTTTCTAGTTCTCATTCCCAAAGTTGACCACCCCAGAGCTTTGCTGACCTTAGCCCCATTATTCTGTGTAATGTGTCTGTCAAAATCATATCCAAAATTATTAATAATAGATTTGCTAGCATCCTCCCCAGAATTATTTCTAAGAACCAAGTGGTTTTGTCAAAGGGAGAGCTATCTCTGAAAATATTATGCTTGCACAAGAGATTATCAGTGACATCAATAATCCCAGTCGAGAAGGAAATGTGGTCATGAAGTTAGATATGACCAAAGGCTATAATAAAGTATCCTGGCCCTTCCTTTGTGTGGTTCTGAAGAAACTTGGCTTTTCTGATCACTGTATTGATCTTATCAATGACTATCTATCTAACAACTGGTACTCCATTTTGATTGATGGTGGAAGAAATGATTTCTTTAAGTCCACTAGGGATTTAAGACAAGGTGACCCTTTGTCCCAATCCCTATTCATTCTTAGTGCAGAA
Source organism: Lycium barbarum (assembly GCF_019175385.1). Lineage (NCBI taxonomy): Eukaryota > Viridiplantae > Streptophyta > Magnoliopsida > Solanales > Solanaceae > Lycium > Lycium barbarum. Next base: position 95,852,322 of record NC_083343.1, on the reverse strand, counting down.
CTTCTCTCTCAAATGCTCAATGATATGCAAAGAAAGCCTGGTTACAAAGGTTTTTGGATGAAAAATTGTGGTCCTCACATCAACCATCTTACATTTGCTGATGATACAATCTAGTTCTGTAATAGGAGCAAAAGACCTATTCAAAGCTTTATGGATGCTTTAGATAAGTATGAAAAATTCTCAGACCAGGTCATCAACAAAAACAATAGCTATTTTGCTGTTGGTTCTAAGACTGGACTCAATGCTATTAATAGAATTAAGTTGAATACTGGCATGAGATTTCGAAAACTTCCCATCAATTATCTTGGATGCCCTCTTTTTACTGGTAAGAAGCTTGTTGACACCCAATTTTGTCCCACCTTTCCTCCAAATACCTATTTTTCGCTTCTGATAGTTTGGCAACTTTAAAAAATAATTATTTGCATTTTTTACTATAATTAGCTTTTATTAATACCGACATTTCATTATCCTGTCATTATCTTTTACTACCGTCATTACTACCATTATTATTATTACTATTATTATTATTATTATTATTATTATTATTATTATTATTATTATTTGTTACTATTTTTTATTATTACTAGTATTATCATTTCAGCATTTTTTACCGTCTTACGCACACGCATCGCATTTATCTTCGCATAATTAAATAACAGCATTTACTTACTGTTGAATTTCAAATATTAGTGCACTGCTATTATGACGGCATATAATTTATCACCCGAGTATTAATAATTGCACATTTTATATTAAGTATTTTAAATTGGTCTTTTATTTAAATTTAGAAGCCAAACTACTTCGTGCACTCAGTCCGTATTTTTGATTTATCGGACTCCAAATCAAAGTCCAATTAACTCCTAAATATTTTTGGGCTGGCCCATATTTTTTATCTCAATTTTTAGACCAGTCCATGTTTTTAATTCCCTAGCCCATTCTCTTAATACCCGGTCCAAAAAATCAATCCAGTCCATAAATGGATCGGGTCCGACCCATCTTCCATTCAAAATAAGGGAAACCCTTTTAGGGTTTCCCCTTCATTTTTCGTTCCTCCGCCGCTTCCCCTTCTTCTCCTTCTCCTCACCGCTCCCCCATCGCCACCCCACTCGTTCTCTTTCCTCCCTTTCCCTCTGTCACCACCACCGCGTCTGACACCCCACACTTTCCTGTTCCCTACTCCTTTCTTTCACCGTCATCCCGTCTCTCCCATCTCCACGCTCTCTGACATCCCCACTTCACCGTGTCTCCTCCACGCGTCTGACACCCCACACCTTCCTGTTCCCCACGCTCTTCCCTCTCCCGCTTCCTTCAACATCTATAAAGAAAGGGGAGAGATTCGAAAGAGGGGGCCTGGGTTAGCGATTCATGAAATCCCCAAGAACTAGTTCTTTTTTTTCTTCAGCCGCAAAAATCCCTACAAAGCATAAGTTTTAGCCGTCTCAAACTTTTCAAAGATATTAATTCCCTTAGCAATCGTAATATTGCTTGCTATCGAGTCAAATAATTTAAATTATTTTTTTCGTTTTCTCCCTGGGTATTTGTTTATACTCATGCGTATACAAATTTGGGTTTCGTGGTGTTTCGAGATAAATCGGAAGCTCAGCTCCATTTCGCTGCACCTAAAAAAGGTCCGTAACTCCCCTGCCTATTTATTTCACATTTTTAGTTATCTGTATGCGTATGTGTTTGTGTGCCAGTTTAGTTAGCAAAAACATTTTTTTTCTTTGTGTTAGTTCAGTTTCAATAGTTAAGCCTGTTTATATGTTAGTTCCAGCTTAATCCACTGAATCCTATATATTAGTTTAGCTTAATTTTTCATGCAATCTAGTATGTCTTATGTGTCATTATACCCTAAGATAGCAAGCATGATCTAGTTGTTTGGCTGCAAAGCACATATTGGTTTAGTATAGCATATCTCTTGTTTGATTGGTGTGGCATGAATATTTAGTTTGTGAGCTATATGTTCTTTAAGTTGAAATGCTCATGTTTACATAGCCCACAACTCGCAGTTGATTGTCACAATTAGTTGAACATATGGAGTGATAGTTCCCATGCTCTTAGCATTGTTGGTCAAGATATTTTAGATCTTCTTTGGTTCAAATTGAAAACAACAGGGTGATTAAAATACAAGATTGGTGTAGGTACTGCCGCTTAGGTGAAAGTTTACTTCTAGTTGTCGTAGATTCAAATCGCAACATAAATTAATCTTTGTTTAAGCCTATAAATATGAATGGTATGTTGAACCCTGTAGCTAAAGCAGGGTTTATGTAGGTTTGAGATGTCCATCTGAATAGTTTAGTCCTCTGTTGAGTTCCTGAATGATCTTGATATGCTTACTGCTTAAGGTTACTAAAAAAATAAGAAAATCTGGAAAATGTTCTAATTTGGAATCCCACTCCTAAATCCTTTAAGTCTAAAAACACATCTTAAGTTTCAATCCTCTTTAAGGTGATTTGTTGATCTTGATTTGCATGAAGGGTCTATTCATTCTTTTGAAAGTGCAATCTTATATGGTTTGACTTACAACTTACTAAGGGAATCACATCAGTATACTTAATTTGCCCAAGGTTTAGCGATTGCCAAGTTTAACTGCTGATTACATTTGTATATGAGAAGGTTATTGAATGATTAGCATGAAAGAGATCATGAGTTCACCAGTTTGGCAGTAGTCCTGCCTCAGTTTGGAATTCCTAGATCATGTTTGTTCTCTCTACAGTTTTTGCTAAGTTTTTTTTTTTTTTTTAATGTATTGCATTTGGCTGATTCAGAAATTGTTTTGTTTGTCTGTGCTACTGGCTAGCATGTTTGCCCTGATTGGACTATCTAGATCTCCTTGCAGCCCCCCTCAAGCTTTGTCCCCACATCTCTGTGTAAATTTTATGCCCAGTATGAACCATTCCCTGTCCCTGAATAATTTTGGCTTCTTGTGACACTTATATGATTCTTTGGAGACTGAGTTTTAAATCCTAAAAGCGTAGAATAAGCATGAGTCAATATCTTAAAATAGGGATCTGATTTCCATACCCCAGCATGCCTACAAGCTTATCCAGTCGAATATTGTTCAAACTGTGCTACGCGCGACATTTGCCAATCTACCAATTTGTCTATAAGCTGTCTGGTTAAGTCCTGTTCGACTGTGTGTCATAATCATGCCTACAAATATGTCTATAGTTTGAACATGACTTGAACCTCCGAATGTTAGCTTTATGAAGTATGTTGCCACTGCTATGCATATTCTATTGCCTAGCATATTTTGTAGTTAATTGTGTGAAACTCACTGCCACTGCTATGCAGACTCTGTGCTGAGCTTACTTTGTAGTTAGTTTCGCGATGTTCACCGCCACTGCTAGGCAGATTCTGTGCCTTAGTATATTGCAAATGTTTTAATTTCGTTAAGGCAATGTTCAATCTCCTCATTTTGGGTTATGCCATCAGATGTATGTCAACTAGTTGGTTTTGCTTAATCCCTGTTAATTGATTAGGAAATAAAGGGCCAGATCTGCCCCCGAAAGAAAGGGAAAAATGCTGTGATGATTTTGGCTCTGTTTAAAGTTCGTATATGATGGTGTATCGCAGGCATATTGGGTTGGGTTGTATATACTGATGTATATCACCAGTATATCTTAGTTAATATGAATGTGTATACATAGAAAATACTTGAATATACACAATGATATACATAATCTACTGACTTGTTGCAAGTTTAATTTTCACATGTTTATCCTCATTCATGGATTATATGCTAATCCTTTCCTTTCGTTTTGTGCATGACCGATCGTATACGAGTCCGAGAGACTCGTTCTTCTCCCGCATTCGGAGTTGGGCTAAAACCCAACATAATAGCCTTTAAGTCACCCAACAGCAGTAGCAACGTATGGAATTTCTGGGCAAAAGCCCAATGGACAGGAACAGCCTGCAGCAACATATAAAATCTTCTTGGCCGAAGCCCAATAGCGGGCAGATCCGCGGCAACCCATTTATTTTAATTTATGCCCTTTTTTTATTTTCTTATGCAGTTAACTTGTATTATTTGTCTAACCTTTTACTTTGTTTGTTTTTTTCTTAGTTTAGTTGAATTATAGAAAATTAGTAGATTTAGTTTAGGAATGGGTAGTTAGTTTAAGGAAAAGAACTAAAGAATATTTTATAAACATCTTTTAAGGTCATCCAAATTATGCATACTTTTAGCCGAATGTAGTTAATAAAACATAATTTTGTTTATACTTCCAAAAATGCAAAGTCAATTAGCACTTCATCGTTAGTTTATTTCAAGTATTTATTAAAATATTGCGCAAACCCGCGTTTTCTTCTACTTATATATTTTATGCAAATCTTATTTTTATTAGCATTATTATCTAAAGCCTTTGCAACATTTATAAGTTTATTCTAAATGGCATTTGAAGTTCCCTTTTATGCAAATTATTATATTTTCTACAATTCTCATTCTAAATAGCATTTTATTTGAAGCCTTATCAACTTTTATAAGTTTTATTTTAAATAGCATTTAAAATCTTCTGTTATGCAAATTATTATATTTTCTCTAAATCTTATCTTGAGCAACATTATTATATTTCCTTAAAGAAACCTTAGCAACATTCCTTAGCCCTCTTTTTCTTAAATTTCAGGCATCTTATTTAGCATTAATTAATTAACCTAAGTTTGATCGGATAATCGTAAGTTAACGGATTCTAAAGGATGCCTAACCCCTTCCCTTTAGGATAATATAGAACCCTTACCTAGAATCACACTGGTTAAGCAGACTACTAACGGAGGTTTAGTTTTAACTTTACCTTAGTTAATATCTAGGTGTCCTAATTCACCGTTAAAATTAATTAGGTGGCGACTCCTTAAAACAAAGCAATATAGGAATCACCAATATGTTGTACTCCGCCTCAACCCGGTTAAAACGGGGTATAACAAAGCTTATTGACCATTTTTATGGTTTGTGATAAACATGATAAGAGGGTGGCACACAAAATTTCTCTCAACTGGTGGTAGAGCTACTTTGATCAGATATGTGCTTCTTTCCATGCCAATTCACATCTTGACAGTTGTTAGTCCTCCTAAAGGATATTTTGAGTTAATTGAAAAGTATATAAATTGATCTTTTGGTCTGGGCATGACAATAGTGGTAAATATCATTGGGCATCCTGGCACAATTTATGTTTCCCTCATAAGGAAGGAAGTACTAACTTCAAAAGACTTCATGGCACCTGTCAGACTTTCAAAACCAAGAAATGGTGGCTCTTAGAACCTCAAACTCTTTATGGCAGCAATATATGTGTCACGACCCAACCGGAAAGCCATGACGGGTACCTGGAACTGACCTACCGAGCACCTCTTAACATACTTCTCATAACTAGGTGAGCCACATGGCTAACTTGTAATTACCACGAACTGAGGAGACACAAGTTCCATGGAACATATACACACTTATATAAGCATCATTAACTATGCCATATGTACAAGCCAACAAGGCTACAAAAATGATGTACAAAATATGATCCGACAAGGTTACGGGATATCTAGCTATGCACACCTTTTACGAGCCTCTACATTGAGTATGTAATATCATAAAGATGGGAAAGGACCCCGCCATGCCCAAGTATGTACACAAAAGAATATTACCAACTAAACTGCAACTCCGGATCAAATGGAGCACTTCTATGTAATCGCTGATGAAGCAACCTAGGGGTTGGGTTCGTGTCCACAAATAAAAGACGTCAGTACGAACAATGTACTAAGTATGTAAGGCATGAATTAACAACATGATGAAACATGAAGGTAACATAAGATAGAGAAAACAATTTATACCTTATTATACCTCTTAAGACCACTGTCATGCATACTTAACCTTTCTCTAAAGGAAACACTTCATACATGTACATATAATGATACAATACCCGACCATATAGGCTCGGTGCCGTCCATACCCGACCATAATAGGACTCAGTGTTGTCCATACCCGGCCATGCCAGGGCTCGGTGGTGTCCGTACCCAACTGCGGTGGTGTGCACAATAGTTATCATACCCGGCCGTATAGGCTCAGTGTCATAAAATAGCTACATATACATATATGGCATACATGAGAATCCAAAGGAAGCATTACAACTCTATCAGAGTGACAGAAGGTCGGTGAGCCTTCAATTACCATTATGGAATCATTGTTGTCACTATATCTCTCCTTAGAGGTCAACTATCATAAGATGAGATCAATGACGGTGAACAAGATCAACAATATCATGGATGGGTTCACAATAAGGAAATCATGCCTTTAGAAAGAAAGGGTTAGCCTTAACATACTTTTTCGTCTCCTCAACTACTTAATGTTTCTCCTTCCAAGCTTACAAATCTACATTCAAGAGGATTCACACTAACGTCAAGTCTTGAAAATACTCATAACTTCAAACTAGAATAATTAATAAGCTAGCGAAAATTGGGCAGCACTTCCCCTATTTCACCTAGTTCCACCATATTCCAAATCACCTCCCAAACAACAATGACAACTTCAACAATATCATGATTAAGAGATTTTATTCAAATTATATCCCAATATAATCCTACAACTCATTCTCATAATCAATTTATATCAACAACTTCAACACAAACCCTTATACACTTGTATACAACACTCTCTCATCATCATTATTACCTCTCAAAACAAGATTGTCCTCAAAACATTCTAACAATTATAACTTAAGTTAATTAACTACTCAAAATATCATCAAATCCATATTTGACCTTCCTCTTTCACTTTCTTCCCCCAATCAACTTGTGCAACAACCAAGCATTCTCAATAACATGAAATAGATGTGAAAACTAACATTTTATCAAATAAGGATAATCTTTATATCAAATTGTTCCACTTGAGTGAAACCTCCAATTTCAACACCAAAGGAATTCTTGGACTTTACAAACGCTAGTGAGCCTCCCAAAACTTGAATCTCTTGATTTTCACCTTTCAATACTTGATTTTACTTGGGTTTGACTTTAATTAGCAGGTGAACTTGAGGAGAGGGTTTTGGAGAGTGTTTGGACGAATTTTGAGGTGGAAATGGTGAAAATGTACTTTAGAGTGAATTTATAACATAAAAAGACCTGCCACCGACTTACTTTTTGCGGTTATTTTGATGGACTGCAGAAATTTGATGCTCCGTCAAATTGAACACCCAAAATAACCTCACTGGAACTATTTTACGTATGGGAAAAATTCCGTTTGACGGGCCACAAAAAGTTTTGCGGTCCGTCAAACTGAACCATTAAAATTCTCCGCCCGAGCAGTCTATCTTAGAGCACCCATAACTTTCTAGTCTGATGTCACATTGAGGAACGGTTTATTGCGTTCGAAATTAGACTCAACGAACTTCATTTTGGATAGATAATACACACCAAAACTCCTCATATTCTAGGAGATATACCTCTCTCAAGTTGGACCAAAAATCCTGTCCAAAATTCTGTCAGGTTTTCTCAAAGTTCCGACAAATTTAATTTCCTTAATTCGCTTATTCTCCAATCCTACCATAACCTATTACATGAACTTAAACCCTCATAACCATAAGATAGGCACATATAATCTCATATATCCTAGAAGATAACTCCAGTGTCCACAATTAGCATAGATAACACCTAACGAATCTCAACGTACAAAAACTATGAGGTGTAACATCCTTCCCCCCTTTGAAACATTCGTCCTCGAATGTTAAACTGTCACGACCCAACCGAAGGGCCACGACGGGTACTCGGAGCTAACCTACTAAGCACCTCTTAACATATTCTCACAACCACCTATGGGTAAGCCTCATATCTAACTCATAATAGCCACGAACCCAAAAGGGCACAAGTTCCATCAAACATCAGCACATCTATATAAACATCATTAACTATGCCCTTATATGCAAGCCAACAAGGCTAACAAAAATGATATACAAAATATAGACCAATAAGGCTATGGGATATCAAGCGATGTACATCTGTCTATGAGCCTCTACAAAATATTTATAATATCATAAAGACAGGATAGGACCCCGCCATGCCCATATATGTACACAAAAAGAATAATAACAACTAATGTAGCTCCGGATGGAGCAGCCTAAAGGTCTGGTCTGTCTCCCTGTCTACCTGTGGGCATGCACGCAGCTTTCACAAACAAAAGGACGTCAGTACGAATAATGTACTGAGTATGTAAGGCATGAAGAGTAACATGATGAAAACATTAAGATAACATTAGATGATTAGTACAATTTATACCTCATTATACCTCTTAAGATGATTTTCATGCATACTTAGCTTTTCTCTAAAGAAAACTTTTCATACATATACATATAATGATACCATACCCGACCATGTAGGTTCGGTGTCATGCATATCCGGCCATAACAAGGCTCGGTGTTATCCGTACCCAATTGCAGTGGTGTGTGCGCAATAGATATCATACCCGGCCATATGATCTCGGTGTCACAAAATAGCTATGTACATATATGACATACATAAGTATCCAAAGGAAACATTACAACTCTATCAAGGTGACATAAAGTCGGTAAACCCTCGATTTCTATTGTGGAATCACCATCACCATCATCATCATCATTATGGAGGGCTTTTGTCAATAATATCTTAAGAATCTTGAAAGTCATGAACTTCTAGCATTTCTAAGAATAGGACATTATGGATATCTTAGATGGATTCATATTAAGGATATCACGCCTTTAGAAAGAAAGGTTAGCTTTACATACCTTTATGGCTTCTTAACTACTTAAGGTTCTCCTCCAAAGCCCGCAAAATCTACATTCAAGAGGATTCACACTAAGGTTAAATCTTGAAAAAACTCTTAAGTTCAAACTAGTGCAGTTAACGAACTAACGAAATTTGGGCAGCATTTCCCCTATTTTGTCAACTCCCTCCATGTCACAAAAAAACACCCAAATAACAATAACGACACCCACAATAGCATAACAAGAAGTTATATTAAAATTTAGTCTCGATTTTATCCAATGTCCCCCTTTCAATTTCATCTCATGGTCATCTTCTTCACTTCAACACTTATGACTTCTCCACTTTAATTCTTTTCCTTTCCAAAGGTCACTAAACCTTTGCATCCACTCAATCATGTAAATAATAGGAAGAACATAACTTATAATAGAGGAATTTCACCTTCCTGAACTCCTTTCAAGACCAAGTTAATCATAACTTTGAAGAGAAGCAAGAACCATCACCTTCCATGGATTAGCTTTGGGGTTTTGACATTGATCTTCTCTCTTGATGATATGGAAAGGTTTGAAGTATTAGGGAACCTTAAAGAACTCTCTAGAAGTGTGGGGAAATAAGTGTGGGAATTAAATGTGAAAAATGGGGTCTTTTGGGGTTTAAAAAGGTGACCAATTCGCCCCATTGCTCCTTGTTGCGGTGAGTATGCGGCCGCATACTCCATCCAAAACATGGGGGTGGATTTGGACAGAAAGTTCACCCAAAATGGGGAGTTTTCTGCCAATATGTGGCACCAGCATTCTGAGTATGCGGCCGCATATTGCTCATTTTTCCCCGGTTTCGCGAAAATGTGTTCTTTTCGACTTGTTTGACTTCCAATCCTTATGGAGCCTTCTTGGCACTTGTATAAAACGTCATTAACCATATAAGGGGACCTATAGATCCCCCTCAAGGCATTAATAAACAATTCATAACTCAGATAATACAAAACCTTCCCAAAACATGATTCAAATTCCAATTCCTTCAACGAACTTACTTTCGTCGCTACATATGACTCTCAAACCTTAAGGCACATACTTGGAATCATTAGAGAACATCCTTAACCTTATAATGGCTTCATATGAACTTTAGTCTTGCACTATTTTACTCATAATGCAAACGACACAAAATTTCCAAGATGTAACACTCCTCCCCCCTTAGGAACATTCGTCCTCGAATGTTAGACTCTTAGGGATTCTGCAAAACTTTTGCCAGAGTTTTCCCTGTAATATGTCGCTATATATATATATAGATCGTCTCACTAGGCTACAACAACAACAACAACAACAACAACAATAATGGCCACACATGACCAAGAAATCATTACATACCTGAGGACAATGGTGCCTCTGTCTGAATCTCCTCCGAGAGTAGAAATAAATGTCGATACCTGAACTTCATATCTTTCTCAGCCTCCCAAGTTATATCTTCCCTATTATTGTTTCTCCATAAAACATTAACTGAAGCTACATCTTTGGTTCTGAGCCTCCGAACTTGTCTATCTAGAATAGCAGTGGGAACTTCTTCGTAGGATAGTTGCTCGGTGACCTCGACATCATCTACAGTTATAATTCTGGAGGGATCTCCAATGCACTTGCGAAGAATTGAATCATGGAAGACCGGGTGGACTGACTCCAAGTCCGAAGGTTGATCAAACTCATAAGCCACTTGACCTACGTTGCGTACAATCTTGTAAGGCCCAATATACCAACAGCTAAGCTTTCCTTTTTTACCAAATCTCATGATGCCCTTCATTGGTGACACATTCAAGAATACCCAGTCATTCACTTGGAACTCTAAGTCTCGACGGCGATTATATGCATAAGATTTCTGACGACTCTGAGCTGTTAAAAATCGATCCTGAATAAGCTTGACCTTTTCCATGGTTTGCTGGATCAAATCTGGCCCTATTAGCTTAGCTTCTCCCACTTCGAACCATCCATTTGGTGATATGCACTTGCGCCTATATAAAGCCTCATACGGGGCCATTTGGATACTGGAATGATAACTATTGTTATACGCGAACTCTATAAGCGGTAAGTGATCATCCCAATCACCTCTAAAATCTAACACACATGCCCGTGATATATCCTCAAGAGTCTGAATGGGGCACTCAGCTTGTCCATCAGTCTGTGGATGAAATGCTATACTAAAACTCACCTGAGGCCCCAAACCTTCTCAGAAGGACTTCTAGAAATTAGTTGTAACTTGTGTTCCTTTGTAAAAAATAATACATATTGGAACACCATGGAGTCGTATTATCTCTTTGATTTAAAGCTTTGCATAATCCTCAGCTGTGTATGTAGTTCTGACCGGTAGGAAATGAGCCGACTTTGTGAGTCTATCCACAATTACTCATATAGAGTCATACTTACGCTGAGAATGTGGAAAGCCTACAATAAAATATGTATTAATCACTTCCCATTTCCATGTCAGAATTTCCATAGCTTGCAACAATCCACCGAGCTTTTGATGCTCGATATTTACCTGCTAACAGTTAGGACATTGAGATACGAACTTTGCTATGTCTTTCTTCATTCCGTCCCACTAATAACTAGATTTAAGATCATGATACACTTTCATCGCTCCTGGATGAACAGAATAATGGGAACAATGGGATTTCTCCAAAATCTGGTGACGTAATCCTGCTATATCAAGAACACATAATCTGTCTCGGCACTTGAGAACTCTTTCTGCGGAAATTTCAAATTATGACTTCTTCTTCTGAGGAAGTGTATTTCTGTAATGAACTACTATGGGATCCTCATACTGGAGTTCTTTCACCTCAACTACTAGTGACGAAATAGCTGAATTCTGAATGGTAACTCCCATATTGCCCGAGTCCATTACCCAAACTCTTACGCTAGCTAACTGCTGAAGCTCATGAGCTAACTCTCTCTTCTATGGCTGAACATCACATAAGCTTCCCATAGATATATGGCTAAGAGCATCAGCTACAAATTTCGCCTTCCCGGGATGATATAGTATGCTAACATCATAATCCTTTAATAACTCCAACCATCACCTTTGCCGTAAATTCAACCCTTTCTGCTGGAAAATATATTTGAAGGCTCATGTAGTCTGTATAAATATCAACATGAACACCATCCAAATAATGCCTCCACATTTTCAATGCATGAATCACAACAGCTAACTCTAGATCATGGGTTGGATAGTTTTTCTAGTGTTTTCGCAATTGCCTAGAAGCATAACCAATAACTTTACCATGCTGCATCAACACACAACATAACCCCACGCCTGAAGCATCACAATACACCACAGAGCCATTCGATCCTTCTGGAAGTGTCAGAACAGGGGCCGAAGTCAACCTATCCTTCAGTTTCTGAAAACTGTGCTCACAAGTATCTGTCTATTGAAATTTAGCTGATTTCTGAGTCAGTTTCGTCAATGGTGCAGAAATAGAAGAAAAGCTTTCTACAAATCTTCTGTAATAGCCTACCAAGTTCAGAAACTACGAACCTCTGTAGGTGTTGTAGGTCTCGGCCAAGTCTTTATAGCTTCAATCTTCTGGGCATCCACCCGAATGCCATCAGCTAAAATAATATGACCCAGAAAAGTCACAGAATTTAACCAAAACTCACATTTCAAAATGTTTCATACAGCTCCAGAGCCTGAAGAACTCTAAGGACAACACGTAAATAATCCGTATGCTCTACCTTGGATTGTGAGTATACTAAGATGTCATCGATAAACACAATCACAAACAACTCAAGGAAAGGCCTGAACACATTGTTCATCAAATCCATGAACACTGCCGGTGCATTAGTCAATTCGAACGACATTACTCTAAATTTGAAATGATCATATCTAGTTCTGAAGGCCGTCTTAGGAATATCTTTCTCCCTAACTATCACCTAGTGGTACCCCAATCTCAAGTCTATCTTTGAGAACCATTTGGCACCCTACAACTGACCAAATAAATCATCAATTCTTGGGAGCAGATATTTATTCTTGATCGTCACCTTATTCAGCTGTCTGTAATCAATGCATATTCGCAAAGAGCCATTTTTATTTCTTACAAATATTACAGGTGCTCCCCACGGTGACAAACTAGGCCTAATAAAGCCTTTCTCAAGAAAATCCTTCAATTTCTCCTTCAACTCTTTGAACTCTGCAGGAGTCATTCTACAAGGAGGAATAGATATTAGCTTAGTATCCGGCAGCATATCAATGGCAAAATCAATCTCTCTCTCTAGTGGAAGCCCTGGAAGCTCGTCCGAGAATACATCCGAAAACTCATTCACTACTGGCATAAACTGAAGAGTCGGCGATTTGGCTTCCATATCTGAAACTCAAACTAAATGATAAATACATCCTTTAGCAATCATCTTCCTTTCCTTGAGATAGGAAATAAACCTACCTCTCAGAGACACTGTATTACCTTTCCACTCTAAAACTGGTTCTCCCGAAAACTGGAAATGAACCATTTTTGTTCTACAATCAACATTGGCATAATAAGAAGCCAACCAATCCATACCCATAATGACATCAAAATCTACCATTTTCAGCTCATTTAGATCAGCCATAGTATGACGGTTACAAATCACAACCACACAATTTCTATATACCTAACTAGCTATCACTGAGTGACCGATGGGTATAGACACTTCAAAAGGCTTAATTGGCTAAAGTTTCACCCCAATACGATCAGTAATATAAGGAGTAATATGTGACAACGTAGAACCTGGATCAACCAATGTATACACATCATGAGAAGATACCGATAATATACACGTGACAACATCGGGGGTAGACTCAAGATCCTATCACCTAGCCAGTGTATAAATACGGTGCTGAGAACCACTTGAACTGGGTGGTTCTCCTCTACCTCTACCACGACCAGCTGGTGTCTGTGAGCCTTGATCCAGAGGGCATATAGATGATGAAGAACCAGCTACTAACCCTGTGGGCTGAACCGTACCCCTACCACCTCGAAACGGACACTAACGCATAATATGGCCTGACTGGCCACATGCATAGCAAAGATCCAAACCTAATTGGCAGTGTCCTCAGTGTATCTTACCGCACTGAGTGCATCGTGGTAAGGGTGGTCTCGTCTAGCCTGAATCACTCCTATACTAAGAAACTGAAGCTCTGAAACTTTGACCCGGTCTGGAGTGAATAGGTCTATCAGAACTCCGGCCTACAAATCGTAGAGGTGCACTCGCCGCTAAATGGCTTAAGTTCCAAGAATACTGATGCCTTTTCCCTCCTCTAAACTCACTAACCGGACCCGAAGATCTAGCCCTCTTACCATAACCCTTATTATGCTCTCGCTCACTTCTCCACTGTTGCTGCCGTTTTCCCAAATTCTGGGCATGGGCCTGAATGCGAGAAATATCCATACCTTCCTGAAGTGAGGTTGTCAAACACTCATCCATCAAATGCAGCCCCAAACCATTCAAAAACCGATGAATGCAATCTCTCATATCCTCTACCATGTCCAGAGCATACCTGGCCAAAGAATTAAAACAAAGGCTATACTCTAGGGCACTCATACTTCCCTGTCTAAGATTCAAGAACTTGTCAGCTCTGGCCCATCAAACTTCTGGCAGCAAATAGTGTCGGAGGAAAGCATCTACAAACTCTTGCCATACCGGTGGAGGTGCGTTGACTCCTCTAGAAGACATCCAAACCGTATACCAATGAACTGTAACATCCCGTAACCTATAGGAGGCCAACTCTACCAACTCAACATCCGAAACATGTATTACCCGCAATTATCTTAACATTCCATCTATAAAGCTCTGCGGCTCCTCATCCGATTTGACCCAAAGAATTCTGGAGGGTTCAAACTAATAAAATCACAAGCTCTAGCACTGACAACTCTATCACAATGACCCGTACCTTGTCGCTGGGCCTGAGCGGCAATTAACTGAGTGAGCAAATGGATGACCTCTTTCACCTCTTGGTCTAAGGCATGTGGTGGAGGAACTGGAGGTGCTAGAGCCGGAGCTGAGGCTCCTTCATGCTTCTCTAAATCCGGCGTCGAGTGAGAGGATCGAGATGGAACCTCATTATGAGACTCACCCTCTTTTATAATTATCGGCGGTACCCGCTCTGTTCTCCTACACTGTCTTGCCTTTTTGGGCTATTGTAGCTTTTCTCTTTACAGGCATCGCTGAAAACATAACACACGGTTAAGAAAAGGGAATTTCTTATATCATGGCTCTATCGTACGATCTATGATGAAGAAGAAGGTCATTCATTCCTAAATGCCCGCAGCGTCCTGTTTTATAAGTGTGACATGCTTCACCCCATAAACAAGACTCTACTGGACACAGCTCGTAGACACACCCTAGGACGAATTGCTCTGATATCACATTTGTCACGACTCAATCGAAGGGCCATGATGGGTCCAGAACTAACCTACCGAGCACCTCTTAACATATTCTCACAATCACCTTTAGGTGAGACACATAGCTAACTCATAATTACCACGAACCCAAAAGGGCACAAGTTCCATCAAATGTCGGCATATCTATATAAACATCATTAACTATGCCGATATATGCAAGCCGAAAGGCTAACAAAAATGATATACAAAATATAGACCAATAAGGCTATGGGATATCTAGTGATGTACATCTATCTACGATCCTGTACGAAGAGTATATAATATCATAAAGATGGGAAAGGACCCCACCATGCCTATATATGTACTCAAAAAGTATAATACCAACTACAACAGCTCCGGATCAAATGGAGCACTTCCATGTAATCTCTGATGGAGCAGCCTAAAGGTCTGGCCTATCTACCTGTGGGCATGAACGCAGCGTCCACAAATAAAAGGGCGTCAGTACGAATAATGTACTGATTATGTAAGGCATGAATAGTAACATAATGAAAACATGAAGATAACATAAGATGAAGAGTACAATTTATACCGCATAATACCTCTTAATATTATTGTCATGCATACTTAAACTTTCTCTAAAGAAAACTTTTCATACATATACGTATAATAATACCATACCCGACCATGAACTTCTAGCATTTCTAGGAATAGGACATTATGGATATCTTAGATGGATTCATATTAAGGATATCATGCCTTTAGAACGAAGGGTTAGCATTACATACCTCTATGTCTTCTTAACTACTTAACGTTCTCCTCCAAAGCCCGCAAAATCTACATTCAAGAGGATTCACACTAAGGTTAATTCTTGAAAACACTCTTTAGTTCAAACCAGTGCAGTTAACGAACAAACGAAATTTGGGTAGCATTTCCCCTATTTTGTCAACTTCCACCATATCACAAAACAACTCTCAAAGAACAATAACAACACCCATAATAGCATACTCAAGAAGTTATATTCAATTTAGTCTCGACTATATCCAAAATCACTCTTTCAAGTTCATCTCATAGTCATCTTCTTCACTTCAACAATTATGACTTCTCCACTTTAATTCTTTTCCTTTCCAAGGGTCACTAAACCTTTGCATCAACTCAGTCATGTAAATAATAGGAAGAACATACCTTATAATAGAAGAACTTCACCTTCATCAACTCCTTTCAAGACCAAGTTAATCACAACTTTGAAGAGAAGCAAGAACCATCACCTTCCATGGATTAGCTTTGGGGTTTTGATGTTGATCTTATCTCTTGATGATATGGAAAGGTTTGGATTGTTAGGGAACCTTCAAGAACTCTTAAGAAATCTCTGTAAGTGTAGGGAAATAAGTGTGGGAAGTAAATGTGAAAAATAGGGTCTTTTGGGTTTAAAAAGGTGACTAATTCGCCCCACCGCTCCGTGTTGCGGTGAGTATGCGGCCGCATACTACATCCGCAACATGGGGGTGGTGTTGGGCAGAAAGCTCACCCAAAATAGGGAGTTTTATGCCAATATGCGGCCGCATATTGCTCATTTTTCCACGGTTTCGCGAAAATGTGTTCTTTTCGATTCGTTTGACTTCCAATCCTTATGGAACCTTCTTGGCACATGTATAAAACTTCATTAACCATATAAGGGGCCTTATAGCTCCCCCTGAAGGCATTACTAAACAATTCATAACTCAAATAATACTAAACCTTCCCAAAACGTGATTCAAATTCCAATTCCTTCAACGAGCTTACTTCCGTCGCTACATATGACTCTGAAACCTTAAGGGACACACTTGGAATTATTAGATAACATCTTTAACCTTATAAGGGATTCATATACACTTTAGGCTTGTGCTAGTTTACTCATAATGCAAACGACACGAAATTTTCAAGATATAACATAAACTCTTAGGAATTTCTATAAATATTTCGACATAGTTTCCCCTGTAATTATAGTACTACCAACCTGTCAAAAAAACCCAAAATATACAATGCCACACAGGGCTACTACAAGAATAACAACCATGGCCTCACACGACCAATAATCATAAAAATAAAGCATTACGCACTTGATGACGATGGTGTCTCTGTCTAAACCTCCTCTGAGAGTGGGAAAAAGTATGGATACCTCCACTGAAGCTGCTACATCTTTAGTCCTCAATAACCGAACCTGCCTATCTAAAATAGCAATGAGAATTTCTTCCTAAGAAAATTGCTCGGTAACCTGAACATTATCTATGGGTACAACTCTGGAAGGATCTCCAATGCACCTGCGAAGCATTGACACATCGAGATGGACTAACTCCAAGTTTGAAGGTAGATCTAACTCATAGGCCACCTGGCCTACTTTGCGTACTATCCTTTAAGGCCCAATGTATCGAGGACTAAGCTTTCCCTTCCTACAAAATCTCATCACACCTTTCATAAGTGATACTTTCAAGAATACCCAATCATTAACTTGGAATTCTAACTCTCGCCAGCGATTATCTGCGTAAGATTTCTGACGACTTTGAGCTGCCAATAATCGATCCTGAATAAGATTGACCTTTTCCATGGCTTGCTAGATCAATTCTGGCCCCATTAACTTAGTTTCTCCTACTTCGAACAATCCAATTGGTGATCTACATTTTCTCCCATATAGAGCTTCATAGGGAGCTATCTGGATACTGGAATGATAACTGTTATTATAAGCGAACTCAATAAGCGATAATTGATCATCCCAACTACTTCCAAAATCTAACGCACATGCCCGTAGCATATCCTCAAGAGTCTGAATGGTACGCTCAGCTTTTCCATCAGTCTGTGGATGAAATGTTGTGCTAAGACTCAGCTGAGTCCCCAAACATTCTTGGAAAGACTTCTAGAAATTATCTATAAATTGTACTCCTATATCAGAAATAATGGATACTGGAATACCGTGGAGTCGTACTATCTTTTTTTCGTAAAGCTTTGCATAATCTTCAACTGATTATGTAGTTCTGACAGGTAGGAAATGAGCTGACTTCGTAAGTCTATCCACAATTACCCATATAGAGTCATATTTACGCTGAGAATGAGGCAAGCCTATAATGAAATCCATATTAATTACTTCCCATTTCCAAGTCAGAATTTCCATAGCTTGCAACAATCCACTAGGCTTCTGATGCTCAATCTTTACCTGCTGATATTTAGGACATTGAGCTACGAAATTTTCTATGTCTTTCTTCATTCCGTCCTACTAATAAATGGATTTATGATCATGATACATTTTCGTTGCACCCGAATGAACAGGATAACGGGAATAATGGGCTTCCTCCAAAATTCGGTAACGTAATTCTGCAACATCAGGAACACACAATCTGCCTTAACACCTGAGAAATCTCAAAGGATGACTTTTTCTTCGGAGGAAGTGTATCCATGTAATGAACTAACATGGGATCCTCATACTGGCGCTCTTTCACCTCAACTACCAATGACGAAACAACTGAATTCTGAATAGTAACTCCAATATTGCTCGAGTCCATTAACCGAACTCCTAGGCTAACTGGCTGCTGAAGCTCGCGAGCTAACTCTCTTTTCTCTGGCTGAACATCACATAAGCTAGCTCTCTTTTCTCTGGCTGAACATCACATAAGCTACCCATAGATCTATGACTAAGAGCATCAGCTACGACGTTCGCCTTCCCTGGGTGATATAGGATGCTAATATAATAATCTTTCAACAGCTCCAACCATCGCCTTTGCCGTAAATTCAACTCTTTCTGCGTGAAATATACTGAAGACTCTTGTGATCTGTATAAATATCAACATGAACACCATACAAGTAATGCCTCCACATATTCAATGCATGAATCACCATAGCCAACTCTAGATCATGGGTCGGGTAGTTTTTCTCATGTTTCTGCAACTGCCTTGAAGCATAAGAAATAACTTTACCTTGCTACATCAACACACAACCTAACCCCATGCCTGAGGCATCACAATAAACAACATAGCCTTCCGATCCTTCTGGAAGTGTCAGAACCGAGGCCGAAGTCAATCTATTTTTCAACTCCTGAAAGCTATGCTCACAAGCATCCATCTATTGAAATTTAGCTGATTTCTGAGTCAGCTTCGTCAGTGGTGCAGAAATAGAAGAAAAGCCTTTTATGAATCTTCTGTAATAACCTGCCAAACCCAAAAAACTACGAACTTCAGTATGTGTTGTAAGTCTCGGCCAAGTATTCACAGCTTCAATATTTTGGGTATCCACCCGAATACAATCAGCTGAAACAATATACCACAGAAAAGTCACATAATTCAACCAGAACTCACATTTGAAAACTTTGCATGTAGCTCCCAAGCCTGAAGAACTCTAATGAAATCACGGGCTCTAGCACTGACAGCTCTATCACCATGACCCATACCCAACAGCTGGCTTGAGCGGCGACTAACTGGGTCAGTAAATGGATGGCCTCTCTCATCTCCTGGCTTGATGCATATGGTGGGTGAACTAGGGGTGTTGGAGCTGGAGCTGAGGCTCCTCCATGCTCCTCTGGAGCGGGCGGAATATGAGAGGACCGAGATGGAGCCACATTTTGAGACTCGCCCTTCTCAATGTCTATCGGCGGTACTCGCTCAGTCCTCCTTCCGGTCACTGTCTTGCCCTTCTGGGCCGTTGTTGTTTTTCTCTTAACAGGCATTGCTGAAAACACAACAAATGATTAGGGAAAAAGGAATCCTGATAACATGGCTCTATCGCACAATCTAAGATGGGTAAGCCTTTGATTACTATTATAGAATCATCGTTATCACTATATCTCTCCTTAGAGGTCAACTATCATATGATGAGATCAACGACGGTGAACAAGATGATATCATGGATGGGTTCACAATAAGGAAATCATGCCTTTAGAAAGAAATGGTTAGCCTTAACATACCTTTTCGTCTCCTCAACTACTTAATGTTTCTCCTTCCAAGCTTACAAATCTACATTCAAGAGGATTCACACTAATGTCAAGTCTTGAAAATACTCATAAGTTCAAAATAGAATAATTAATAAGCTAGCGGAAATTGGGCAGCACCTCCTCCATTTCACCTACTTCCACCATATTCCAAATCACCTCCCAAACAACAATGACAACTTCAACAACTTCAACAATATCATCATTAAGAGATTTTATTCTAATTATATCCCAATATAATCCCAAAACTCATCCTCATAATCAATTTATATCAACAACTTTAACACAACCCCTTATACACTTGTATACAACACTCCCCCATCATCATTATTACCCCTCATAATAAGATTATACTCAAAACATTCTAACAATTATAACTCAAGTTAATTTACTACTCAAAATATCATCAAATCCATATTTGAACTTCCTCTTTCACTTTCTTCCCCCAATCAAGTTATACAACAACCAAGCATTCTCAATAACATGAAATAGATGTGAAAACTAACCTTTTATCACATAAGAATAAGCTTTAGATCAAATTTTTCCACTTGAGTGAAACCTCCAACTTCATCACCAAAGGAATTCTTGGACTTTACAAACCCTAGTGAGCCTCCCAACACTTGAATCTCTTGATTTTCACCTTTCAATCCTTGATTTTACTTGGGTTTGGTTTTGATTAGCATATGAACTTGAGGAGAGGGTTTTGGAGAATGTTTGGACGCATTTTGAGGTGAAAATGGTGAAAAATGAACCTTGGAATGAATTTATAACATAAAAAGGTCGGCCACCGACTTACTTTTTGCGGCAACTTTGACGGACCGCAGAAAATTTGACGCTCCATCAAATTGGTTCGTCAAATTGACCACCCAAAATGACATCACTGGAACTATTTTACGGTGGGAAAAATTCCATTTGGCAGGCCACAGAAAGTTTTGCGGTCCATCAAACTGAACCGTCAAAATTCTCTGCCCGAGTAGTCTGTCTTAAAACACCCATAACATTCTACTTCGATGTCACATTGATGAACGGTTTGTTACGTTAGAAACTAGACTCAATGAACTTAAATTTGGATAGAAATACACACCAAAAATCCTCATATTCTAGGAGATATACTCTCTCAAGTTGGACCAAAAATCCTATCCAAAATTCTATCAAGTTTTCCCAAAGTTCCGACAAACTTAATTTCCTTAATTCACTTATTCTCCAATCCTTCCATAACCTACTACATGAACTTAAACTCTCATAACCATAAGGTAGGCATATATAATCTCATATATCCTAGAAGATAACTCCAGTGTCCACAATTAGGACAACTAACACCTAACAAAGCTCAACGAACAAAAACTACGAGGTGTTAACGATATGAAGCATAAATACTTTGAAAATCAGCATCCTACTTCTAGAATCTTGATGAAAGGGGACTCTCAATGCTAGAAAGACTTATGCAATATCAGGAGTTCTACTAAGAATAACATTCTATGGATACTGGACAAAGGAAATATTTCTTTCATGTTTGACAACTGATCAGGTCTTGGACCACTCAGCCTGTTTTTTCCTGTAGATCATATCCATAGCAACATCAAGGTTAATGGTTTTAAGAGGAAATTGCTGGGATTTATATATTGAAGCAACTATTGAAGTGAAGAATAAAATAAACAGACTTAACATTGCTCTAAATAATGACATGGAAGATAACGCTATCCGGACAAAGACTTCCACTGGAAATTTTACTGTTAGATCAGCTCAGGAAAATCTGAGACAAAAAAGGGGGAAAT
This sequence comes from Lycium barbarum, assembly GCF_019175385.1. NCBI lineage: Eukaryota > Viridiplantae > Streptophyta > Magnoliopsida > Solanales > Solanaceae > Lycium > Lycium barbarum. The sequence goes on along the minus strand of NC_083343.1, from coordinate 95,830,538 downwards.
AATGAACTTGGCAAGATCTGGCATAAAAACTTCCCCTTCAAAATGTCCTTTTTAACCTGGAGAGCCATTCAGGAGAGGCTATCAATTGATAATAGAATTGCAAGATTTGGGATTCAAACAGAACCTGGATGCTACTGTTGTGACAATGTGACTGACAACATCATTGTAGAAAGTGTAGACCACCTCTTTTCCAATGGTGATCAGGCAATAAGGATTTGGAATCACTATGCAAGACCCTTAGGATTCAATACAGAAACCTCCCTCTTAAGATCATTTTGATTAATTGGTGGAATCACAAGTCTACTAACCCCATTACTATTTTTGTGATTAAGATACTCCCTCCCATCATTTGCTGGGAAATCTGGAGAACTAGATACACCAATAAATTGGAAGAAACTAATCCCTCAAGCCACATTACTAAAAGTAACATCACTTTTAATGTTTTGCATATTACCAAGAAACAATTCAGAAGAGCCAGGATAGGCAAAACATGGAACAGTCTATGCAGAGCAAGGGAGAATGCAACAATGCAGAAAATGTCGGTTGTTGTAAAGGGAAGGGGGGGGGGGGGGGGGGGGGAAACCCCACCATGTTTGTCAAACTTGATGGTGATGGAAGCTGCAAAGGAGGAAACTGTGGTGGGGGTGGACTGATAAGAGATTGCAAAGGGAACTTATATTTGCTTATACCATCAATGTAGGCCAAGGAACAAGCAATATGGCTAAGGCTTCAACACTTTTGTATGGTTTGAGATGGTGTGCTAGTAATGGACTAAGTTCAAACTATGGAAAAACTAATTCTTTACTACTGGCCAGATGCATAAACAAAGAACAGAATCCACCATGGAGAATTGCTGAAGAGGTGCAGAAAATTCAGGAACTAGTTGAAGCTAATGGATTCAACATTAGCCACTGTTACAGAGAAGCAAATAAACCAGCTGACAAGCTAGCTTGCTTAAGTCACAGAACTACTGGAATCCAATATTTCAACTCCTTTACTGATCTTCCAAGAATAGTTAAGGGTTTGATTAAGGTTGACAGATGGAATATGCCTAGCTTTAGAACCAAACCTGTCAAACCATCTCTTTTTGTATTTGATCCTCCATAATGGAAAGACCCATATAGTCAGAGGTTAGCTTCCTGTTCTAACTAAGAGCAATCTTTTGTTGTCAACCATAGAAGCTAACCTACAAAGATAGTCCCATCTCATGATCATGTAAAACGTTTGGGATGCTAAACTCAAGGTATACATTTTTGCTAATCAATTGTCATACCCCGAATTTACTAGGGTGTGATGGGCACCCGACCCCACATACGGAGCCGAATGAACCCTCAGACTCTCATTTCATACATATTATTTCCAATTTACAGATCAAATCACATGAAGCATATAATAGGACTTTCAACAGAAACAGAGGACAGGCATCGTCCTAAGCGGCCATGTGTATCAAACATATCATATCAAATCCTGTAAGCAGGCGGAATGTACATCGCCTGAACATACGTACATTTACGAACATATAGGCCACCATAGCAAACAGGGCCGCCTAAGACAGAGATCTCGGACCAAACCAAACAGAATCTGTGGACATATGAGCTGCTTACGAACTGACTCTTCGTACCCACGACTCTGTCTGCAAAGTCTCTAACACAAATCAGAAAGCACAACTTATGCATACTCAGACTCGGCGACACTCCGATGGGAAGTGGAGCTCGCCAATCCCGCTGAAACCTCCTAGCCAAGTCTTCCGCTCATCTGGGTGTACCTGCGTGGCATGAAACGTAGCCCCCGAAGAAAGGGGGTCAGTACGGAATATGTACTGAGTATGTAAGGCAGGAATACAGTAAGCAGAATCATAATCAGAATCAAAGGTACAGAAGTATAACAGACGGAGTCATAATCAGATACAGATGTACAGAACTTATGTACGATATGCAAAGCGATAGAAACAACTTACTGGAAATACAGACCATGCATGCCAAGAACGGTATCCAGTCCCTTGCGGGACCCGGGGAAAACGTGGCGCCGCCCTGCCCTCGGCGCCACACACATCTAACTCCAGAAGTATTTCTCCAATCTCCGACACACAATCATCATATCGTATCATAATAGCAGACCATATGTGGTTCAGCGAACCAGAACACATCATACTTCGTAACACATCATACTTCAGAATTCATATACGGCGCCCGGCCCTCAGGCGAGGAACTCGGAAACTACGCGCACGATATAAACCGGCCCGGGACTCGGTGAAGGAAACAGACTCTATGCACGAGCAGAAAATGAGACACTAAATGCACATAATCAAGACTCAAGGGATTAACCTAACGTACTATCCGAATATCCGTAACAGATTACTTATACCAGAATACTTATATCAGAAGGATTATGTCAGAATACTTATCTCAGCGTATTTATGTCAGAATACTTACTTCAGAATACTTATTTGTATCAGAACTTTTCATACCAGAACGCTTATGCCATATACTTACATCAAAATGTTTATGTCAGAATTCTCATACCAGAATACTTATGTCAAAATACGGATGTCAGAACACCTAAGTCAGAATCCGCCTATCAGGATTATTAAATACTTAAACTAGGGAGGACATACAAATCATAAACAGACTCGGAATCACAGAATGGAATAGCCCCAATATATCAATATCACACCTTACTTGGCTCTAAGACATGCCAAAAGAAAGAAAGGGTAAGCCTTACATACCTGTGCCGCGCCTTACCAGCTACGCTTATGCATCCAACTTGTTTGTCTACATGGAAGAGAATTCATCCATTCATTAGTTTCATTATCATATACTTGCCTTAACCTTTCAAACACATTCACTTATATTCTGCCGGAATTTTGGCAGCACCTCCCCTGTAAATATACCAACCCCGAGAATATGGCTCGGCCCCAAATCAACAACAGCACACCCGAGAATTCAACTCGGCCAATTGTCAACATTTCGGGAATTCAACCCGGCCAAATTATCAATAACAATACCAACATTTATATTTCAACTTCAATATCAAATTCAATTCACACAATATTTCAAACAACTCAAACAAGGCTCCAACTCACCCGAAATTGCCTCCAAACCCGAGAACTGCACCAAACACATTCTTCTCTTCCAAATTCATAACTTACACCATTACCCCACACCTTAACAATACAATTCTCCTAAATACAAAAATTACATAAAATTCACATAAATTTCCAAATCATCCCACAGCCAACATAACATTATTTTGAGTCATTAAACTTACACTTCTCATCATAGAATCCATAACGACGGCAACTAAAATGCTAACGACAATTTGTTCATTTTTCAACACACACCTAAGGATGATTTTCATTCTTTTCCTCACACTACAATATTCAAAACATACTAATTAACATTAATTCATAACTTGCATCACAACATACACACGGCCCAACACCACTTACACGGCCTCAACTTCAACTTGATTTCTATCATGACTTTCTTCCATCTTAGCATACTACAACACATATAAACCCTTCATAACACATAAAACAAGGTTAAAACTCACCTTTCTTCTTCAACTTCTCAACTTGCCTAGGATGCGGGAACGACGAAACGGATGACTTATCTTCCGAAACAATTATGCCACGTTGTAGAGGACCCTTGAATTAGTGGAGATACCACAAGAAAATAATTTTTGGAGCAATATTTCTATGGCTTGAATTTCCATGGCTTGGCCGAATTTGCCCTTCTCTTTGCTCTCCATTTCTTTTTCTTTCTTGAAGTTTCATGAACTTGTCTTGAATTAGAAGACAAATATATATATATATATATATATATATATATGTGTCCAATCATGTGAGGGGCACATGCCCCTCTCTAGAAAATTCTCCCATTTTCTTGATTTTTCCTTAAGCTTAGTCAAAGAAGACTAATTGTCTTCTTGAAGAAGCTTTGACCCCCACATTTTTAGAATTTACAAATAGCCCTCAATACTTAAAATAAAGGCATATAATGCACGGCCAACATGGCTCCTTCATGGATTTTTTTCCTTGAACTTTGTAAAATTACCATTTTGCCCCTAAGCTTCCACATTATTTCCATTGACCACTTTGCGAATTCCCCTTTTTACCCTTAACCTTTCTCAATATTTCCATGCAATAATATTCATAAATAATATTTATAACCAACTCGTCTATTAAAATAACTTTTGAAAATGATCTCGTCCTTAACTTCCCACGACGACTTTGGGATTTCCAAATGTACAAGATACGGGCTATAACATCCTCCCCCCCTTTAGAACATTCGTCCTCGAATGTTCACCTGTCCTTATGGGGTCTTGTAGCACTTCGGGAGGGGGTTCCTTTATAGTTGCCCTTTTCTCCATGCCCATTCCATATCTTTTTATCCTACCTTCCTCATTATCAAACCCCTGAATCCTTACACGAGTCCTCATTCCATGTTATGGGTCTCTTTTTCTAGTACTTGAAAATATTTCGACCCCTTGTTGTCTTAAGATGATATAGTCTCCCCCCCTTTAAGGGGTTCCTCATACGCCAACAGTCCTCTTATGTAGTCTTCATTTATACATTATCCCTTACCTTCCTCCAACTTTATGCCTGTATATCGAAAACTTCTTATCGTACATTCTTCCTTTGCTTTCTGTCTACGTCGTCATTTTGTCCACATTTCCTATACTTTTCCATCCACAACTCGTCCTTTTACTTGCTTGGTCCACCTACCCGTGATTCTTCCTTAATTGCGCTTTTGTGCTGTAACTGTACATCCATATTTCTCCAGCGTTCCGCTATTCTTGCCCTCTGCACAGAATCCTTACTCTCTTTATCCTTACTTATACATCATCATAGCTACATACTTGTTCTTCTATGAATCTCTCATCTTATCATTCTTACAGACCTAAGCATTCCTCTTTCGTATCCCCCTATCCTTATTCACTATTCCTTTATCCTCACTTATCCACATTGGTCCTCGAACCTCCTTCCGATATTCCGATCTCTCTGTTTCCTATCTGCTCACTCTCTTCCTTCTTCAAACACCATTATACTGGAACTCCCAACCTTGCCCTATGGTAACATAATAACATCTTACTTTGACACACTTGTACCATTTACTCTTGCCGTCCCTCGAACTTCGGTACCCTTACGCGATCAATGCCTTCTTTTACCATAGCTTTGATTGCTAGGGCACATACGCCATCGATGTCATCATATGTGGAATATCCCACACATTCACATATACCTATATATATTTTTACTATTAACTAGTCCACAAAATATCTTCGATCTTTATTTAAGCCCATCCTGATTCCCGAGCTGTGACGCACTCTTCGTCTCTTCACCAAGCTAATATGCCTCGTTCTACGCGTCCTCTTATGGTCTCCAACCATCCCATATACTCTAGTTGCACTTAGACTAGTCTGGTTTTTCATTTGTCTTTTATGTCACAATATGTAGAATTTCCTTGTAAACTTCCCAGGGGGTCACCCATCCTAGGATTGCTCCTACCTGAGCACGCTTAACCTTGAAACTTTGCTGGAATCCGGTGCCTTAATGCAGATATTTTTCGCGTCCACTTCCACACATGACCTTTATTACATAATTTAAGACTAGTCAAGGTCTTACAAATCCCGGGACACCCTCGTGACATGTCTTTTCTTCCATAATTACCATTTTACCCTTTTCGGCCCTCAGTGTTCACCCTTTTACTTTGGGGTGTAACTACCTTTCGTCGTAGGTTCCCAGATTCCTGATGGTAACAGATACACCTTCGTTGCCATTACTTCATAAATGCCCAGATATCAGTCCGTTCGAATTTCCCACTCACCGCTTTTACATAATGATTTGTAGCAAAATTACTTGTCAACTTTCTGAATCCCCCATCAGACCTCGTTCCTTTCATACCATCCCCCTATACACAGCAAATATCAATAACGTCTTACAGAACATACGGCTATATCACATTTTGGCCATCCGGAACTGCCAATTCCAAGTAACAGGTCAAATACGTCAATACTTACCCCTGTGACTTTCCGTGTCACCACTTACCTCTTCCGTCATATGTAAGGCTTACATAGGGATTTCAGTTCCTACAGCTTGGCTCTATCGCACGATCTAGGACAGAAGGAAGGTCAACAATCCCTAAATGCCCTGTAGCCTCCTGTTTATAAATGTGGCCGGCTTCACACCATAAACAGGACTCTACTGGACACGACTTTGCAGACAACCCCACGGACAGACCTCGCTCTAATACCACTTTGTCACACCCCGAATTTACTAGGGTGTGATTGGCACCCGACCCCACATACCGAGCCGAGCGAACCCTCAGACTCTCATTTCATACATATTATTTCCAATTTACAGATCAAATCACATGAAGCATATAATAGGACTTTCAACAGAAACAGAGGACAGACATCGTCCTAAGCGGCCACGTGTATCAAACATATCAAACATATCATATCAAATCCTGTAAGCAGGCGGAATGTATATCGCCTGAACATACGTACATTTACGAACATATTGTCACGGCCCAACCCCGTAGGCCGTGACTAGTGCCCGATCTGGGCACTCAAACGCATTCCAGTATATAGCAGAAGCCGACAAGGCTTTATTTCAAATTTGGTTAATTTCCAGAAAAACATTTCGACAGAGTCTCCTTTGTTTTACGGACTATCCCAAATACCCTGCACGCAGAAAATACCAACAAAGGCCACACAGGACCAACAGAGCAACATTTAAATATATGCGGACCGGCCGCCGCGGCGAATGGGATCGCCCAAACACAACATATACACACATCTGTACAGAAAGACCCCAGCCCACAAATATGTCTACAGACCTCTAAACAGACCGACAGAATCATATGACGGGACAGGGCCCCGCCGTACCCATGAACGAGAGTAGACATATATAGAAATGACAGACTGTACCAAAAGATGGCTCTGAATAAAAGAGCGCTCCAAATGGCAGAAAAGATATCCTAGCCGGACGGATCGGCAAACCTGTCGTCGGTACCTGCGACGCATGAAAACGCAGCACCCGAAGAAAGGGGGTCAGTACGAAATGTGTACTGAATATGTAAAGCCTGAATTACAGAAACAAAATCATAACTGGTACAGAACGTACAGAAAGTGAGCAGAAAATCCAAAGTATCAAATACATATTTTCAAAACATGCAGAGTGTGTACAGAAACATATGTCATATCAAATCCGGCCCCTACCACGGGACTCGGCAGACAGAACGTGGCCACCCTCCCGACGCTGGTGCCACAACACAGAAGAATCGGAATGGGGCATAACCCCGTCACATAATATATCATATCAAATGGACATAGCAAATCATATCAGAACAAGCGGACATGGCACATCATACTCCACAAACCCATGTACGCGTATACCTGCCCCCTCACATCGAGGCACGACGAACAATGCAGAGGATCACGCTTGACAACATTGGGGCATCCACGAATGGAGTAGTGAGAAACTAAATGCAGTTAAAATATCATAAATATTTTCAGAGACTCGATGAGGCATATCAATGACAAACCAATTTAATGAAGTCAGACGGGATTGTAATAAGTGGGTTTCAGATGTCATAATGAATTACAGAAGCATAACCTTTCTGAAGTCGTTCCAAGTGACAAAACGATTCATAAGACTTAAGGAAATATTTAAAATAGTTTTTGTTTAGTAGTTAAAAGAGCAGTCAGAACATTCCTTTCAAAACCGTTCGAAAACAGGCCTTAAGTACAATAAGGGTAAAACTGGGAATAGTGGGCCCACCTCGGAACAAACAAGGCGGTGGGCTCAAATTACGCGTTTTCAGCTTATGGGGTCACCTACGAAGGTTCTACGGACATTCTATAACTTTTCATAAAGTTTGGGGAAAGTTTGCATAATTTTCAGGAAAGCATACAAAAAGGGTTCAATTCTATTGAACGAAAATGTAACAATTTCAGACGCGGATTCCGATGAGCAGAATATCCTCCGAGGCGTAAATCCGATCCTAGTACTTCTAGGACATGCCAAAAGAAGACTCGGGATAGCTTTACATACCTTTTGAGCTTTTTAAGCCTATCCAAGCTCACTTCCCGTTTCGTCGAAAATCTGCAAATGGTCACATTTACCAATTATGAGTTATGGATGCCACAAATTCAACTTAATGCATACTTGCCTACCGAAATTTCGGCAGCACTCCCCCTATACATATAGCACCCCCGAGAATTCAACTCGGCTCAAAACCATCAACAACAACCCAAACAACAACAACAACATCAACAACAAACATTAGAGACACAATATCCTTCAACTAGCCATCATTCTAACAAAGTGACATAACCTTCACCCCAACCTAAATCTTTAAACTAATATCAATGATTTCACATTCATTATCAATCAAGATCATCACAATATAGTTTTAGAAATATCTCATATCGTTTCCTCAAGTTATACACACGATATACATAATATACAACTTTCCGCCAAAGTCACAACTTGTTCAAAACATCAAATCTTTGGCATACATATTAATAACATGTTTCGAACTTCCAAATTCATCAATGATCATCACCACTAACAACCAAATAACTTCATTTTCCTAATATCGAAAAATCATACTAAAACGACATAAGTTTCTACATTCCATTTCAATACAAACTTATATCATTCTATCTTCATTTACATTGCAAGCATCACAATAACACACTAAGCAACTCAAGCCATTTTCCATTCCAACTTCAACATAGTACACGACCATATGCCCTTCTATCAACATCAACTAAATTCATGCAACTTTCAATTCCAATATGCATTTCATCACAACCACAACTAAGAGATAACATGAATTCTATACATTGTGGCTATACAACATATACATACTCACGGCCATATAGCTATAACACACACCCACTTTGCGAACTTCCATTTCTTCACACAATCAACACATTCCCACATGCTACAACACAAACAAAACATCATAACACAACAAAAAGAGTTGGATTCTTACCTTTTTCCTTAGTCTTCTTCACTTAAACAAGTGGTCAAATTGAGGAACCAAGTGCTTCTTCCTCCAAGACAACTACACCAAGTTGAAGAGGCTACTCAATTTAGTAGGAAAACTACAAAAGAAAATTTTTTGGAGCAATATTTTTGATGGCCAATTTTCTTAGCCAAACCCGAAACCCTCTTGCTCTTTCTCTCTTGCTTGTTTTGTTTTTCTTGCTTTCAATTGTCTTGAACCTTCTATGTATATGATCGAAGACTTGGTCACATTACCAAGCACATGACCAATAAAATGGTCTTGGATCAAGGCCAAGGTGGCCGGCCAAGCTCCCTATTTTGGGCCTCAATTCCATTTCAATTTTTTTTTGAGCCCAATGACTCTGTGAATCATATTATGTGATTCCCGAAACTAATTTTCAAAATTGCAAAATTGTCCTTAGCCTTATTCAACACTTCCACATTAATATTCTTTCATGCACAACTCCTATGTCAAATAAAAATTAATTATGACCTTATTTCTTACAAGTCAAGAATATTTCCAAATTTTTCCAACGTGTGAAAACACGGGATATAACATCCTCCCCCCCTTTTAGAATCATTCGTCCTCGAATGTTAAGTTAATCTTATAGGGTCTGAAAATACTTTGGGGGAGTTTATGTTTATAGACGACACCTACGACACACCTTCATTATTGAAATAAAATTAAGCAAGGATTGAAGATTACCTGTGGGCATAGGGAACAAATGAGGATATTTCTTCTTCATTTCCTCTTCGGCCTCCCAGGTCATTTCTTCCCTATTGTTGTTCCGCCACAGCACCTTAACAGAGGCTACATCTTTGTTCCGGAGCTTTCTTACCTGGCGGTCTAGAATGGCTACGGGCTGCTCCTCGTAAGATAACTGCTCCGTCACCTGAATATCATCTGCAGGAAATATTCTGGAGGGATCACCGATACACTTGCGGAGCATAGATACATGAAATACCGGATGTACCGCTTCCAAATCAGATGGCAGATCTAGCTCGTAGGCGACATTTCCAATTTTCCACACAATCAGATAAGGCCCAATATAACGCGGACTGAGCTTACCCTTTCTGCCGAACCGCATCACGCCTTTCATAGGCGATACATTCAGAAATACCCAATCACCAAACTGGAATTCCAAAGGACGACGCCGTTTATCAGCGTATGATTTCTGTCGACTCTGGGCTGCCAATAGCCGCTCCCGAATAAGTTTCACCTTATCAACGGCCTGCTGGATCATATCTGGGCCGATTAATTCTGTCTCGCCAATATCAAACCAGCCGATCGGTGACCTGCATTTCCTGCCATACAGAGCCTCGTACGGAGCCATCTAGATGCTGGAATGGTAACTGTTATTATAAGCAAATTCAATCAATGGCAAGTGATCCTCCCAGCTACCTCTGAAATCAATAACACAGGCCCACAACATATCTTCAAGCGTCTGGATAGTGCGCTCGGCCTGTCCGTCACTCTGAGGATGAAAAGCTGTGCTCAGGCTCAGCTGAGTCCCTAATCCTTCCTGAAAAGATCTCTAGAAGTTCGCTGTGAACTGAGCACCTCTATCAGTGATAATAGATATAGGAACTCCATGAAGTCTCACAATTTCTTTAATATAAAGCCTGGCATAATCCTCAGCGGAATAAGTAGTTCTGACGGGAAGAAAATGGGCTGATTTTGTCAGCCTATCAACAATAACCCAGATGGAATCATACTTCCGATGAGTGCGAGGAAAACCTGTAATGAAGTCCATATTAATGATCTCCCACTTCCACGTCGGAATTTCCATTTCCTGCAACAGTCCACCCGGTTTCTGATGTTCAATTTTGACCTGCTGACAATTGGGACACTGGGCGACGAACTCTGCGATATCCCGTTTCATGCCATCCCACCAATATAGGCATCTAAGATCATGGTACATCTTCGTAGACCCAGGATGAACAGAATAGCGAGCATAATATGCCTCGCCCATAACCTGCTGCCGAAGCCCTGCAATATCAGGTACACACAACCTGCCTCTGTATAGTAAGGTTCCGTCTGGTGTAAACGCGAACGGAGTCTTCTCCTTTTCATGGGCAGTGTCTCTGTATCGAGCTAAAACAGGATCTTCATATTGATGCCGTTTGATATCTTCCTTAATAGATGATTCAGAAACCCCTCGGACAGAAATCCGTGTACCTCCAGAATCGGCCAGACGAACCCCAAGATTAGCCAACTGATGAATGTCACGTACTATCTCTCCTGTCTGGCTGTAAATCTGCCAAGCTGCCCATAGATTTCCGGCTGAGCGCATCTGCAACAACATTAGCCTTGCCCGGATGGTACAGAATATCCACATCATAGTCTTTCAGGAGCTCTAGCCACTTCCGCTGCCACAAATTAAGCTCCTTCTGCTTAAAAATATACTGGAGACTCTTATGATCTGTATAGATATCAACATGAACGCCATATAAATAATGTCTCCATATTTTCAGAGCATGAATCACCGCTGCAAGCTCCAGATCGTGGGTAGGATAATTCCTTTCATGCTTTTTCAGCTGCCGCGAAGCATAAGCTATAACTCTGCCGTGCTGCATCAATACACAGCCCAATCCCACGCCAGAAGCATCACAATAAATAACATATCCATCGGGTCCCTCTGGAAGAGTCAGAACTGGGGCCGTAGTCAGCTTCTCTTTCAGCAATTGGAAGCTTCGTTCACATGCATCAGTCCACTGGAACTTAGCTCCCTTCTGAGTTAGTCTTGTCAAAGGCGCTGAAATCGAAGCAAACTTTTCCACAAATCTTCTGTAATAGCCTGCTAACCCCAGAAAACTACGTACCTCTGTGGGCGTCGTGGGTCTAGGCCAATTATTCACGGCCTCAATCTTCTGTGTATCCACCCGGACACCATCAACTGCAATAATATGCCCCAGGAATGCCACTGAAGCCAGCCAGAATTCACATTTAGAAAATTTTGCATATAATTTCTGATGCCGAAGTACCCCAAGTACCGCTCTCAGATGATCTGCGTGCTCTGCCTCGGACCGAGAATAAACCAGAATATCATCGATAAATACAATTACGAACATATCCAGGAATGGCCTGAATACCCGGTTCATTAGATCCATGAATACCGCAGGAGCATTAGTTAACCCAAATGACATAACTCTGAATTCATAATGCCCATATCTGGTCCGGAATGATGTCTTAGGAATATCGGCCTCTCGTACCCGTACCTGATGATAGCCTGACCGAAGGTCTATCTTCGAAAAATATTTGGCGCCCTACAACTGATCAAACAAATCATCAATTCTGGGGAGGGGGTATTTATTCTTTATGGTTACCTTATTCAGCTGCCGATAATCAATACACATACGCAGCAACCCGTCTTTCTTACGCACAAATAATACCGGGGCTCCCCAAGGCGAAGTACTGGGTCTAATGAAGCCTTTTTCTAACAGATCCTTCAACTGCTCTTTCAGTTCTTTCAATTCTGCCGGTGCCATTCTGTACGGGGGAATAGATATAGGCTGAGTATCTGGAAGCAAATCAATAGTAAAATCTATCTACCGCTCTGGAGGAAGGCCTGGAAGCTCATCTGGAAATTCATTAACCACGGGAACTGACTGAAGGGTCGGCGTTTCTGCTGTCAAGTCTTGTACCCGAACCAGATGATAAATATAACCTTTTCTGATCATTTTCTTCGCCTTAAGGTATGAAATAAACTTACCTTTCGGCGATGCCGTGTTACCGGCCCATTCTATAACTGGCTCCCCGGGAAACTGGAAACGAACTACCTTATTTTGGCAGTCAACATTAGCATAACAGGAGGCTAGCCAGTCCATTCCCATAATAACATCAAATTCAATCATATCTAATTCCACCAGATCTACCTTAGTGTCACGGCCACATACAATTACAGAACAGCCTTTATATACCTGTTTTGCTACAATAAAGTCCCCAATCGGTGTGGCTACCTCAAATGGCTCTATAGGTTCAGACGTTATACCAATTTTACTAGCAACCAGAGGCGAAATATATGACAAAGTCGAACCTGGATCAATCAATGCATACACAGACCGAGAGAAGACCAATAATGTACCTGTGACGACATTAGGCGATGCCTCCTGGTCCTGGCGGCTGGACAAAGCATAAATGAGGTTCGAAGGACCGTCAGTACCAGAAGCTCCACCACGGCCTCTACCGCGACCCGCCGGTGCTGATGTACCCGGCCCTGTAGGGCGCATAGCCACTGACGCAGATGATGACCCGGCGGCTGATCCGGTAGGCTGCGCTGCACCACCCGAACTACCCTTATATGGGCAATCTCTCACAGAATGGCCCTGACGGCCACAAGAAAAGCATGCACCGGTGGCTCTGTAGCACTCCCCAGGGTGGTATCTGTCGCAATAAGAACACTGAGGCCTAGGTGGCCTCGTCTGACCAGAACCCCTATCTGTCCGCGAACCTGAAGCCCTGGAGCTCTGGCCTGCTCCTGAATAACCTGGGCTATCAAATCTATGACCTGTAGGCTGTGGAGGTGCGCTCTGTGCCGGCTGGGATGGATATCTGCTAGGCTGCTGCGGCTGCTAAGGCTGTCTGCCCCGGAAATCTCCAGAATACTCGGATGATCTGGCCCTCTTGGGCTGTCTCCGATCCTGACTCCTATCGGGCTGATGACCCCTGTGCCGGTCCTCCATGCCCTGGGCGTGCGCCTGAATCAGGGCAATATCCATATCGGGCTGAGCGGCCAATACCAAGCAACTGTCGACAAAATACCGGTCCAGCCCCATAATATACCTGTGCATCCTGTCAGCCATAGTAGATACCACAGCAGGTGCATATCGGGCCAATGAGTCGAACTCCATACTGTACTCTCGAACACTGCGACCCCTCTGTCTCAGCAATAAGAATCTGTCAGCCTTGACCCGCCGTAACTCCGGAGGCAGAAAATGGCTAAGAAAAGCCTGAGAAAAATCATCCCAAACTGCTGGGGGAGCACCGTCACCTCTGGATAACTCCCATGACTCGTACCAATTAGCCGCTACATCATACAACCGGTACGAAGCCAACGTGACTGACTCTGTCGCGGAAGCATTAATCAACTGTAAGGTGCGCCGCATCTTCCTGATAAACTCCTCAAGATCCTCTTCGGGCTTTGTCCCGAAGAACTCACGAGCTCTCGAACTGTCACGCCTATATGCTCGGTCACCTCCCAATCCGTGCCCCTGAACCTGTCCTGCCACAAGTCTGGTCAATAGCTGGACTGCCTCTCTCATGGTCTGATCCTCAGTCCCTGGCCGTGGAGCTGGAGGCTCAGGTACTGGAATCTCGGGAGCTGGCAGTGGAGCCGCCCCTCGACCTGCAGCTGCTGCTGCTCTAATCTCCTCTACATGTGGCGGTGTGGAAGATCCCTCTACCGGGAAAATATCAGGAGCAATATGTGCATGGGCCCTGGTAACCCTCTGGGCCCGACTAGTCTCTCCCACAGCTGCTGCCTTGGCCTTTTGGGCCGCTGTCGCCTTTTTTGGAGGCATAACTGCAAATGTAACAATTCGTTAGGGAGGAATCATCCTGATAACACAACTCTATCGCACGATCTAAGACAGAAAGAAGGGTAATATCCTAAATGCCCTGTAGCCTCCTGTTTATAGGTGTGGTGCACAACACACCGATAAACAAGACTCTACTAGACACGGTCTGTAGACATTCCGAGGACGAACCGCTCTGATACCACTTTTGTCACGGCCCAACCCCGTAGGCCGTGACTAGTGCCCAATCTGGGCACTCAAACGCATTCCAGTATATAGCAAAAGCCGACAAGGCTTTATTTCAAATTTGGTTAATTTCCAGAAAAAAATTTCGACAGAGTCTCCTTTGTTTTACGGACTATCCCAAATACCCTGCACGCAGAAAATACCAACAAAGGCCACACAGGACCAACAGAGCAACATTTAAATATATGCGGACCGGCCGCCGCGGCGAATGGGATCGCCCAAACACAACATATACACACATCTGTACAGAAAGACCCCAGCCCACAAACATGTCTACAGACCTCTAAACAGACCGACAAAATCATATGACGGGACAGGGCCCCGCCGTACCCATGAACGAGAGTAGACATATATAGAAATGACAGACTGTACCAAAAGATGGCTCTGAATAAAAGAGCGCTCCAAATGGCAGAAAAGATATCCTAGCGGACGGATCGGCAAACCTGTCGTCGGTACCTGCGCGGCATGAAAACGCAGCCCCCGAAGAAAGGGGGGTCAGTACGAAATGTGTACTGAATATGTAAAGCCTGAATTACAGAAACAAAATCATAACTGGTACAGAACGTACAGAAAGTGAGCAGAAAATCCAAAGTATCAAATACATATTTTCAAAACATGCAGAGTGTGTACAGAAACAAATGTCATATCAAATCCGGCTCCTGCCACGGGACTCGGCAGACAGAACGTGGCCACCCTCCCGACGTTGGTGCCACAACACAGAAGAATCGGAATGGGGCATAACCCCGTCACATAATATATCATATCAAATGGCCATAGCAAATCATATCAGAACAAACGGACATGGCACATCATACTCCACAAACCCATGTACGCGTATACCTGCCCCCTCACATCGAGGCACGACGAACAATGCAGAGGATCACGCTTGACAACATATCCTGGCCCGGGCTCAGTGTGGGAAACATTGGGGCATCCACGAATGGAGTAGTGAGAAACTAAATGCAGTTAAAATATCATAAATATTTTCAGAGACTCGATGAGGCATATCAATGACAAACCAATTTAATGAAGTCAGACGGGATTGTAATAAGTGGGTTTCAGATGTCATAATGAATTACAGAAGCATAACCTTTCTGAAGTCGTTCCAAGTGACAAAACGATTCATAAGACTTAAGGAAATATTTAAAATAGTTTTTGTTTAGTAGTTAAAAGAGCAGTCAAAACATTCCTTTCAAAACCGTTCGAAAACAGGCCTTAAGTACAATAAGGGTAAAACCGGGAATAGTGGGCCCACCTCGGAAAAACAAGGCGGTGGGCTCAAATTACGCGTTTTCAGCTTATGGTGTCACCTACGAAGGTTCTACGGACATTCTATAACTTTTCATAAAGTTTGGGGAAAGTTTGCATAATTTTCAAGAAAGCATACAAAAAGGGTTCAATTCTATTGAACGAAAATGTAACAATTTCAGACGCGGATTCCGATGAGCAGAATATCCTCCGAGGCGTAAATCCGATCCTAGTACTTCTAGGACATGCCAAAAGAAGACTCGGGATAGCTTTACATACCTTTTGAGCTTTTTAAGCCTATCCAAGCTCACTTCCCGTTTCGTCGAAAATCTGCAAATGGTCACATTTACCAATTATGAGTTATGGATGCCACAAATTCAACTTAATGCATACTTGCCTACCGAAATTTCGGCAGCACTCCCCCTATACATATAGCACCCCCGAGAATTCAACTCGGCTCAAAACCATCAACAACAACCCAAACAACAACATCAACATCAACAACAAACATTAGAGACACAATATCCTTCAACTAGCCATCATTCTAACAAAGTGACATAACCTTCACCCCAACCTAAATCTTTAAATTAATATCAATGATTTCACATTCATTATCAATCAAGATCATCACAATATAGTTTTAGAAACATCTCATATCGTTTCCTCAAGTTATACACACGATATACATAATATACAACTTTTCGCCAAAGTCACAACTTGTTCAAAACATCAAATCTTTGGCATACATATTAATAACATGTTTCCAACTTCCAAATTCATCAATGATCATCACCACTAACAACCAAATAACTTCATTTTCCTAATATCGAAAAATCATACTAAAACGACATAAGTTTCTACATTCCATTTCAATACAAACTTATATCATTCTATCTTCATTTACATTGCAAGCATCACAATAACACACTAAGCAACTCAATCCATTTTCCATTCCAACTTCAACATAGTACACGACCATATGCCCTTCTATCAACATCAACTAAATTCATGCAACTTTCAATTCCAATATGCATTTCATCACAACCACAACTAAGAGATAACATGAATTCTATACATTGTGGCTATACAAAATATACATACTCACGGCCATATAGCTATAACACACACCCACTTTGCAAACTTCCATTTCCTCACACAATCAACACATTCCCACATGCTACAACACAAACAAAACATCATAACACAACAAAAAGAGTTGGATTCTTACCTTTTTCCTTAGTCTTCTTCACTTAAACAAGTGGTCAAATTGAGGAACCAAGTGTTTCTTCCTCCAAGACAACTACACCAAGTTGAAGAGGCTACTCAATTTAGTAGGAAAACTACAAAAGAAAAATTTTTGGAGCAATATTTTTGATGGCCAATTTTCTTAGCCAAACCCGAAACCCTCTTGCTCTTTCTCTCTTGCTTGTTTTGTTTTTCTTGCTTTCAATTGTCTTGAACCTTCTATGTATATGATTGAATACTTGGTCACATGACCAAGCACATGACCAATAAAATGGGCTTGGATCAAGGCCAAGGTGGCCGGCCAAGCTCCCTATTTTGGGCCTCAATTCCATTTCAATTTTTTTTAGCCCAATGACTTGTGAATCATATTTTGTGATTCCCGAAACTAATTTTCAAAATTCCAAAATTGTCCTTAGCCTTATTCAACACTTCCACATTAATATTCTTTCATGCACAACTCCTATGTCAAATAAAAATTAATTATGACCTTATTTCTTACAAGTCAAGAATATTTCCAAATTTTTCCAACGTGTGAAAACACGGGATATAACACATATAGGCCACCATAGCAAACAGGGCCGCCTAAGACACAAATCTCGGACCAAACCAAACAGAATCTGTGGACATATGAGCTGCTTACGAACTGACTCTTCGTACCCACGACTCTGTCTGCAAAGTCTCTAACACAAATCAGAAAGCACAACTTATGCATACTCAGACTCGGCGACACTCCGATGGGAAGCGGAGCTCGCCAATCCCGCTGAAACCTCCTAGCCAAGTCTTCCGCTCATCTGGGTGTACCTGCGTGGCATGAAACGTAGCCCCCGAAGAAAGGGGGTCAGTACGGAATATGTACTGAGTATGTAAGGCAGGAATACAGTAAGCAGAATCATAATCAGAATCAAAGGTACAGAAGTATAACAGACGGAGTCATAATCAGATACACATGTACAGAACTTATGTACGATATGCAATGTGATAGAAACAACTTACTAGAAATACAGACCATGCATGCCAAGAATGGTATCCAGTCCCTTGCGGGACCCGGGGAAAACGTGGCGCCGCCCTGCCCTTGGCGCCACACACATCTAACTCCAGAAGTATTGCTCCAATCTCCGACACACAATCATCATATCGTATCATAATAGCAGATCATATGTGGTTCAGCGAACCAGAACACATCATACTTCGTAACACATCATACTTCAGAATTCATATACGGCGCCCGACCCTCAGGCGAGGAACTCGGAAACCGCGCGCACGATATAAACCGGCCCGGGACTCGGTGAAGGAAACAGACTCTATGCACGAGCAGAAAATGAGAAACTAAATGCACATAATCAAGACTCAAGGGATTAACCTAACGTTCTATCCGAATATCCGTAACAGATTACTTATACCAGAATACTTATATCAGAAGGATTATGTCAGAATACTTATCTCAGCGTATTTATGTCAGAATACTTACTTCAGAATACTTATTTGTATCAGAACTTTTCATACCAGAACGCTTATGCCATATACTTACATCAGAATGTTTATGTCAGAATTCTCAGACCAGAATACTTATGTCAAAATACGGATGTCAGAACACCTAAGTCAGAATCCGCCTATCAGGATTATTAGATACTTAAACTAGGGAGGACATACAAATCATAAACAGACTCGGAATCATAGAATGGAATAGCCCCAATATATCAATATCACACCTTACTTGGCTCTAAGACATGCCAAAAGAAAGAAAGGGTAAGCCTTACATACCTGTGCCGCGCCTTACCAGCTACGCTTATGCATCCAACTTGTTTGTCTACATGGAAGAGAATTCATCCATTCATTAGTTTCATTATCATATACTTGCCTTAACCTTTCAAACACATTCACTTATATTCTGCCGGAATTTTGGCAGCACCTCCCCTGTAAATATACCAACCCCGAGAATATGGCTCGGCCCCAAATCAACAACAGCACACCCGAGAATTCAACTCGGCCAATTGTCAACATTTCGGGAATTCAACCCGGCCAAATTATCAATAACAATACCAACATTTATATTTCAACTTCAATATCAAATTCAATTCACACAATATTTCAAACAACTCAAACAAGGCTCCAACTCACCCGAAATTGCCTCCAAACCCGAGAACTGCACCAAACACATTCTTCTCTTCCAAATTCATAACTTACACCATTACCCCACACCTTAACAATACAATTCTCCTAAATACAAAAATTACATAAAATTCACATAAATTTCCAAATCATCCCACAGCCAACATAACATTATTTTGAGTCATTAAACTTACACTTCTCATCATAGAATCCATAACGACGGCAACTAAAATGCTAACGACAATTTGTTCATTTTTCAACACACACCTAAGGATGATTTTCATTCTTTTCCTCACACTACAATATTCAAAACATACTAATTAACATTAATTCATAACTTGCATCACAACATACACACGGCCAACACCACTTACACGGCCTCAACTTCAACTTGATTTCTATCATGACTTTCTTCCATCTTAGCATACTACAACACATATAAACCCTTCATAACACATAAAACAAGGTTAAAACTCACCTTTCTTCTTCAACTTCTCAACTTGCCTAGGATGCGGGAACGACGAAACGGATGACTTATCTTCCGAAACAATTATGCCACGTTGTAGAGGACCCTTGAATTAGTGGAGATACCACAAGAAAATAATTTTTGGAGCAATATTTCTATGGCTTGAATTTCCATGGCTTGGCCGAATTTGCCCTTCTCTTTGCTCTCCATTTCTTTTTCTTTCTTGAAGTTTCTTGAACTTGTCTTGAATTAGAAGACATATATATATATATATATATATATATATATATATATATATATATATATATATATATATGTGTGTGTGTGTGTGTGTGTGTGTGTGTCCAATCATGTGAGGGGCACATGCCCCTCTCTAGAAAATTCTCCCATTTTTTTGATTTTTCCTTAAGCTTAGTCAAAGAAGACTAATTGTCTTCTTGAAGAAGCTTTGACCCCCACATTTTTAGAATTTACAAATAGCCCCCAATACTTAAAATAAAGGCATATAATGCACGGCCAACATGGCTCCTTCATGGATTTTTTTCCTTGAACTTTGTAAAATTACCATTTTGCCCCTAAGCTTCCACATTATTTCCATTGACCACTTTGCGAATTCCCCTTTTTACCCTTAACCTTTCTCAATATTTCCATGCAATAATATTCATAAATAATATTTATAACCAACTCGTCTATTAAAATAACTTTTGAAAATGATCTCGTCCTTAACTTCCCACGACGACTTTGGGATTTCCAAATGTACAAGATACGGGCTATAACATCAATGATCAAATGGAGATAGTTTAACTAAAAAAAAAAAAGGTTTACCCCATAAGTTCTTTGAAAAGTAAGTGGCTGCCTACCAGTTAGAAAATCCTATATATGAGTACTAACAGTAGAACAAGAAACCAAAATGAGTTTTGTTTTGGAAATAGCTATGAATTAAGTGTTAGTAGGCAAAAAAGGATGGTACCAGTAGCTATGAAGTGTTACGAAATTTCAAAAGAGTTGGTAATAGTCCTTGGACTGTCTTATTTAAATTTGTTCTTTTTTTTTTTTTTTTTTTGAGCTAATAGATGTTTTCTTTTACTTATTCATTTTAACAAATCAAGATAAATTTATTATTTTCTTCCAATACTAGTCTTATCATTAAATAACTACATAAAATACTTGTAGCCAAATTTAGATTTTCGAAACATAATTAATAAGGTTAATTTTGTAAAATAAACCCATAATAAATATTGTCTTAAAGGGAGTGTCAAGTTAACATAAGCCAAGTAAATGAAATGGAGGGAGTATTTATTAGTAAAAGAGATAGTTTGGATTATTACAAAATGTAGACATCGAAATTTTATGGGACTCTACAAGTTTAGCCCAGTATTTGTTAGGGTATCTTGAAGGTCATTCTATCCTAAACCCTAGCTCACGTCTATAAAGGGACACATATTCCCTTTAAAAGATATCTCGAATATCCCATAAACTCATGGGTATTCACAAGAGATCAAGACTTCAAATAATGTCTTTTTCAAATCCCTGCCAGACGTTCTTGGAGATCAAATACATCCCAAGGAGGTCATCTACGTTTAAGAAATATGCCATTGACGGCCCTCGAATTACGGAGAAAAAATAGGAGAGAAGAATCAAGAGATGAACAGATTTGTACTCACAACCATGACAATTTTTTTTTTTAATTACATAGGGGGTAGGGGAAAGGGATTACAATGTGGGATTCGAACCCTCACCAACAAGTTGAAAGTTCAAGTAGCCAATCAACTGAGCTACCAAAATATCCCTACATAAAATCTCTTTATATAATTGTGGTTGCAGTTTATTTTTCATACTTGAAAATTATTTGCAAACAAGTTGGCACGCCCAGTGGGACCATATTAGCGCTTCATCTTTTCTCTCACAAATTAGATCTGCAAAATGATGGAGCCACAAAACCATAAAGATGGAAACACCATTTTTATGGGTACTTCAAGTCTCGTCTTTTAGTTTCGGCAAGTCTACACTCTAACAAGACTTGAAGTAGGGGCATTTGTAGACATCAAAATTTTTTGGGACTCTACAAGTTGAACCCAATATTTGTTAGGGTTTCTTGGAGGCCACTCTATCCTAAACCCCAGCTCACGCCTATAAAGGGACACATATTCCCTTGAAAAGACATCTTGAATATCCCATAAACTCACTGGTATTCACAAGAGATCAAGGCATAGAATAATGTCCTTTTCAAATCCCTGCCAGACGTTCTTGGAGATCAAATACATTCCAAGGAGGTCATCGTACGTTTGAGAAATACGGTACTGACAGTCCTCGAATGACGGAGAAAAAATAGGAGAGAAGAATACTCACAATCTTAATAAATAAAATCTCTTTATATTTGTGGTTACAGTTTATTTTTCGTATTTGAAAATTTATTGCAAACACAAACAAAAGAATAAAATTCAAAATCTTAATATTCTTAATAGTTATCGAATCTGAAAGTCCTCACAAAGAATTTTATACATGACTATTGTTCAGGTGGTATCCCTTTACGTCATTTATTTAAATCCACTATATTCCTCCTCTTCTTCTTTGTCATAATAAATCATTTTCATTTTTGAAAATAACGATATTATCCAATTCAACTTGCTTGTTAATTCGCTTAATATCGATTACCTTCTAATAACATAGACAGTAGATAAATTTATCCATCAAATCTTTTAGAGATAAACAAAAACTTACGCATACGTTATTTATCACTTAATTATGTTGGATCCAAGCGAATATTTTCATGAGAAAATTATAGGAATAAACTTGTATACGGTAAAAATCGGACATATGTTAGAACCAGTAAGATCAGAGATCGAAGGAAAAGAGGGAAGATCATCATCTGGTCCGATTTCTCCATAGCCGAATTGATCGTGGCCGTTCGTCCGAATTGATCGTGGTCGTTGGTCCATTTTGGTCATGATCGTTGATCCAGAAGATCCGGTACGCGGTTGCCACGCGTCGATAGCGTCCTGCCATGCTCAACTGCCAATCGTACGGGTGTCAGACCGTACGGCCAACCTAATCCAACTTAGAGCTTTTTTATCATTATTTTATTGTTCATGTTGTATGAAGCCCATAGGGCACTACTATAAATAAGGGGCATTGTCCTCCTCTTAAAGGGTTGGCTTCCTCATATCAAGAACACTTTGTAGTAGCAATATATATGCAAAATCTCTCTCTCAAATATCTGATTTCGGTCACATTTGTTGTGTTTATTTCTTACATTTCTTCAATCAAGTAACACTCATACATTAGTAAACATACAAGTATATAGCAAACCACCGATTATCATTGCTCTCTTCATATCATATCTATATTTATATCTTTCTTTTATCAAGTAGATTGAGACTTAACAACATATCTTATACCCACTCACAAATTTAATTGATTATCCAAATTCGGGGTAAACAGTTTGGCGCCCACCGTGGGGCTAGGATAATAGTGGTATTTGATCTTGATCTCTATCTTACCCATCAAAATAAAAAACATCTACTGTTCGTCTCTGAAAAAACGGACTAAATGGCTAACAGTGGGCAATCTGGTCACGTCAACAACAACGAGATCGTGGCCGAAAATGAAGGCAGCGGGCCACAAGGATTTACAAACCCCGTTGATCCTAACCCCGTTAATTCGAGGGAGGGCCTCAACCGACAAAACACCGTGGACCAGGAGAATGCCGCCCAGCCGGCCACTGACCCTTTAAATACTAACAATTCAATTACTTTGTCCGGGACACAAGTCCAGAAAGAACCGGATACCCCGAATGATAATATTGACTTGCGTTTAATTTTTGAATTGTTGTAGGAACAGAGAGCGGCGATTGCCGAACAGGGAATCACAATAGCCCAGTTGCAAAACGGAAGAGATAAAACGACCCCGGAAAAGGCGAACGGTGTTGCTGAACCCAGAAGAGATGAGGTACGGATGGTTGAAAGCAATGGCTTCGGAGCTGGTTCATCCACCGAGGTTCTGAGAATGCTCGAAACGTTAGCGAAGCGGGTAGACTCGATCGAAAAAAAGGTGGAGACATACAACTCTCGGGTGGATCAAATCCCGGGGGCTCACCTATTTTGAAAGGGCCGGATTCAAAGAGGTACATCCAAAGGCCTTTTCCTCCGAGTGCAGCTCCGAAATTGATCTCGAAGAGGTTCAAAATGCCGAATATCCAAAAATATGACGGCACAACGGACCCTCACGAACACGTGACCTCATACGCCTGTGCTATAAAAGGCAATGATATGGAAGAGGATGAAATCGAATCCGTGTTGCTGAAAAAGTTTGGGGAAACTCTGTCAAAAAGAGCATTGACTTGGTACGATCATCTGCCCGAGCATTCAATCAATTATTTCTAAATGCTCGCCGATGCCTTCATAAAAGCACACGCCGGAGCCAAAAAGGTGCAGGCTCGAAAGGCGGATATTTTCCATATAGCCCAAAGAGACGAGGAGTTATTGCGTGAATTTGTCAACCGGTTCCAAAGGGAACGAATGGAGCTCCCCCCGGTTCTGGAGGAATGGGCCGCACAAGCTTTCACGAAGGGGCTCAATGTTCGGAGCTCGACGACTTCGTTCAAATTAAAGGAAAGCTTGCTGGAATACGAGGCTGTGACCTGGGCGGATGTCCATAACCGATACGAGTCAAAAATTCGGATAGAGGATGACCAACTCGAGCTTCCCCCGAGGCCCGTAAAAATGAACAAAAACTCAGAGAGATCACGAAATAATTATGAACCGGAGGCCGGACCATCGAGGGAAAGGTATCGGCCATACTCTCGAAAACCAAGCTTCAGGTCGAAAAAATCAAGGGATGGCCTGAGTCATTCCTCCGGGCGGGAGTGATAAACGGGCCGAGTCCCTGGTTCAGGTATATCACCGAGGAGTCAAACGAGGAGGCCATGGCTGTGAAACTCGATCTCACGGATGAACTTCAAGAAAACGCGTTAGTCCGTATTGCAGCCCAGAAGCAGAGAATGGAAAGGTACTAAAATCGGAGAGACAATTTTTGACATTTCTAAGTTAGGGACTTGGTGCTTCGGAAAGTTACCTTGAACACCAAGAATCCCAACAAAGGAAAACTGGGTCCGAACTGGGAAGGACCGTACAAGATAACCGAGGTAACGGGTAAAGGGTCATACCAGCTGGAGTCCATGGACGGGCAACGGTTGCGCAATAATTGGAATGTGGCTCATCTGAAAAGATACTACTGCTGAGGTATGAACCCCCCATGCTTTTCTATTTTTGACCTTTCTTTTTTGCAGGAGACCGAGTACCGAACAAATAAAAGAACCTAATTCTGAAAACACGTGTTGCACTCTTTTCCTTAGTGCGGTTTTGTCCCAAAATGGGTTTTCCGACAAGGTTTTTAATGAGGTAACAAGTACAACGTGTTACTTGACAAAGATAAAGGACAAACGTCCAGATTCTCGGGGTCGCACCCAATGAACGAGGACTATCACACCCACTCCGGAGTTTGCCCCGGTTAGCCGAAACCGGAGGCCGCCCTTAACGAACAAAACCGGACCAAAAATGTCAGGTCCCGATGTAAGGACCAAACGATCAAAATGAATCGTGTCCCCTCAATATTTGCTACGGCAAAATCAAGACCGAACCTTCTGCATTAGGTTTCGGTGTAAGGACCAAACGATCAGAATGAATAGTGTCCACTCAGTATTTGCTACGGCAAAACCAAAACCGGACCTTCTGCATTCGGTGTCGATGAAAAGACCAAACGATCAGAATGAATCGTGTCCAAACAGTATTAGCTACAGCAGAAGCAAAAGGAAACAAAATTCTCGTATCTTGTACAAATACTTGCAATACAAAAATAATCGAAAGTTCGGTTAATGATATCTCGGATGTCTTCTTGTTAAAATACTCTACCCCGATGATTATCGCCGTATTTCGGCATTACTTCATTCCTATACCCTATTCCGGGCAATACGGTCTAAATTCGACAAAGGCAACAAGGTCATAGTGAACCGAGCCAAAATCGTTAACCCTTCAAACGGGGACTGTTACATCAAAATTTAGCTAAGGCTGAGATTCAGGTGTCCGAAAAATACCGGCCCTAAAAAATAGCCAAAAAATACTGGCCTTAAAAATGCCCTTCGTGATTCAGAGACGTCTGAATTCACAAAGCATAAGATAAGTCCCACGGGCAAAATATCCATCAAATTCCCGGAGAAAACATACCGGATGAAGAGAAAAGCTGATATTCAGGCACAGTGCGGAATAATGACTCCGAGTCTGCTTGTCCTTAAATCGGACCGACAACTCGGGCAAAGGTCATAACAGATATTCAAGCAAAAGAAAAAAGAAAATCAAGAAAAATGTGTATTCCATTTATACGAAGGTCTTTACACCGGAAACCCCTACAAAAGCAAAAAACAAAAGGCTAAGTACAGCCCCTGGTGTATCCGGTATGGCTGGATCCGGAGTGTTCGGACATTGTCCGCTCGGAGTCGTGGGAGTCAGTCTCGAGAGCTCTCTTAGCTTCTTTGTCGACCCTCTTAGCTTCAAGTATCAGGGCCGGAAGATCCGCAAAACCATGCCCGGCTTGCTCGAAGGAGATCCTCTGAGACTTCCACCGTTCATAATACAAGCGATGAACCAAAGGGGATAAACGGTTAAATCAGCAACAAACTTGAGATGGAAGATGATTAGAGGTGACGAAATGAAGAGAGAATAAAGTGAAGTGAAGAAAACAAAATGGAGGAAGAATGAAATGAAGGCGTGATTCATCCATTTCCCGTAACTCCGATAAAACTACGGTCCGGAAAGTGTGGGGGCTAACTGTATACGGTAAAAATCAGACATTTGTTAGAACCGGTAAGACCAGAGATCGAAGGAAAAGCGGGAAGATCATCATCTGGTCCGATTTCTCCATAGCCGAATTGATCGTGGCCGTTCGTCCGAAATGATCGTGGCCGTTGGTCCGTTTTGGTCATGGCCGTTGATCCGGGAGATCCGGTACGCGGTTTCCACGCGTCGATAGCATCCTGCCATGCTCAACTGCCAATCGTACGGGTGTCAGACCGTACGGCCAACCTAACCCAACCTAATCCAACTCAGAGTTTTTTTATCATTATTTTATTGTTCATGTTGTATGAAGCCCATAGGGCACTACTATAAATAAGGGGCATTGTCCTCCTCTTAAAGGGTTGGCTTCCTCATATCAAGAACACTTTGTAGTAGCAATATATATGCCAAATCTCTCTCTCAAATATCTGATTTCGGTCACATTTGTTGTGTTTATTTCTTACATTTCTTCAATCAAGTAACACTCATACATTAGTAAACATACAAGTATATAGAAAACCACCGATTATAATTGCTCTCTTCATATCATATCTATATTTATATCTTTCTTTTATCAAGTAGATTGAGACTTAACCACATATCTTATACCCACTCACAAATTTAATTGATTATCCAAATTCGGGGTAAACAAAGCTATTTTAAAGTTCTAATTATAAGTATTTAGGGTACTTACACTTATTTACAAAATATAACAATATTTTACTATTTATAGAAAAATAGCAAAATAATAGGAATAGTAAAGGATTAGGCTCGAAATCTTCTCCATTTTAGGCTCTTTTCTTTCCATTCTCTCTCTCTCTATCTATCTATCTATATATCTATCTATCTCTCTCTCTCTCTCTCACACACACACACACACCCAAAGTGGTAAATTCCATTAAAAGTTCCATTGACAGCCATTATGCAGCTTCAAAACTTTGAATTCGAAAATTATGTTTGCGAAATTGTTATTTGTTTGGATTTGGTGTTGTTGCAGACGATTTAAATTATTCATTGGAGCTTATGTATAGCAATTTTAAGGTAGATTGGCAAAGATTAGAGTTGGTTTTGATTTGAAATTCATCTCGAAACTTGACAAGGAGGAAGAATAATAAATTATACTGTGTTGTGCTGCACGACCTACTTCTATCCTAATCAATATTCGATTTTTGCGTATGGGATTACTCTATCTATTCTACGCTAGCGTTTGCAAAATAGTAAAGAACAGTAAAGTAAATGACACAACAATTTTACGTGAAAACCACCCCGCTCACAAGGGTTAAAAAAATACGACCTACACCTCTGTAGGATTTTTCCTAAACTCTACTACAACTGTGAGCTTTTGCAAATTCAAGTTACAAACTCTGTAACTTAGGAACTAACCTTTAATTCCTATCTGACTAATCTCCCTAGACTAGCAAGCACCCTTCAAGTTATTCCAACTTGAAGTTGAATTTGCCTAACTAATCTATGAAAGAGGATAAAGATACAACTCGATAAACAAACCTAATACACAAATCTAGACTCAAGAACTGTAAAACATAAATCTGTAGAAAAACTTCTTTAATCATCTTCTTAGTATCAGGTGGCACTTCTAGAATCAGAACACTCAATCTAGCATTGACTGATTTCGCTCAATATTTTGATTTCTCTCTTTGTGAATGTGTAAACATTCTTCTTGGTAAGACTCGATATATATAGCATTGAGTGCGCAGAAAGTCGGCAAAAGCTAAACCCTTCGTGAATCGGCCTATTAATTAGTTGTAATAGGGTTTGAGTTGACTTAGGATTCTTGCCTTTCCAAGCGGCTTCATTGTCCTTGTGGGAGTCTGAAGTATCTTCATAAATATGGCAAGAAATCTTGCAAGATTGACCGCCAAGTCTTTAACACAAATCCTACTCACAGAGGACTGTGATCTAGAACATGCTCTTGGACCTGGTCCAAGCGCCTAGTTCTTTTGCCTTTGAATCTTCTCACTTGTCTGAGATGAAACATGACCATAAACATGTTTCATTCCCCATTGTCCGTAAACAATCTCTTATTTAATCTCTACATGCACTCAGCTCTATGAAACAAGTGTGCAGACATGATTTACTTGCCTTGTTCATTTACTTTGTCAATCATCAAAAGTCTCATCTTATATTCTAACATACTGTGCTTTGTATATCAGGTATATGTTATTTGTATGTCCAATTGATCAGTAGTGGAGATACATATGACATACAAAACACATACAAACGACATAGAAAATACATGCAACATAATTATATGTTTTTTGTATGCCAACCGTTTTGCCCAGATTTATGTTTTTATTGAATTGTATATATTTTAGAGCAAAACTACTACATTACTTTTTCGAAAATAATTTTTTTTCGCCAGGTTGAATAATTAAGCCCCTAATTGAACCACGAGCTTAGGTCAAGGTTCAATTTCTAGCAGAGACAAACACTAGGTAATTCTTCTCATCTGTTCTAACCTTAGTGGATAGAGTTATTCAGTATCTGTTGCTGGTGGAAGGTGATAGATATACCATGAAATTAGTCGAGGAGCGCGTAAACTGATCCGGACACCACGATTTTCAAGAAAAAAAATTGTATCTCTAGGTAAAATTCTCTATTTTCATTGAATGCTTCCTCAGAGATTTAGTTGACTCAATTAGCAAGGACGAATAGAAAGCCAAACCCGGCAGCCCCATATTATTCAACCAATTAGTGCTACTGCTTAGAGAAAATAGCTTGCACCAAGCAAAACGAATATTGCATAACCACATTTTTATCTTCTTTTTGAAGTAGACAGGCAATCAGATATTTCCCAACTATATTTTTTTTCCTCTACACTCGAGTTACTTAAATATTTCAACTTAGAAGCATGTAAACCATTTCTATAGTACTTTAAAATTTTAAACTCGTTCATTCTTTGTAACTATTTGAACTACGCGAATTAGAGTAGCTTGAAATCCACTTTACCCTCCGAATTAATATGTTGTTTCAGAAGTTAACTATATCTTAACTTTTGAATCTAAAACCGCCAGATGATAGAAACTTTATCTTATTTTTCTCTAAATAATTGCGCTCAGAGAAAAGCGCGATTATATTAAAATAGAGGAAATATTTAGAACAGGAATTTCATATTGATTCTTCTTAATTTTACTATATTTAGTTAAACATTTAGTATCCTCACACTTCACAACACTTTAGAATTTGAGTTCAACGGCTAAGGCTCCTTATTCTCCCTCAGTTTTAATTGATATGCGTTAAAGTATCAAATCCACATAGCTTACTTTTACGTTCTAATTTAACTTGATTTACCGATGGTTTATTCTATTTCATTTGTTCTAATTTATGTGATGTTGCTTGACTGAGCACGAAATTTAAGAAAGAGAAATATATTTGAAAATTGTAGTCTAAATAAGTCATGGATATTTTTGAGTGGCAATAAATTTATGTCATAAGGATAAAATAAAAAAATTAGTTAAATTGATTATAAATATAGAAAGATATCATTTTTTTTAGTATAAACTAAAAAAATATCACATAAATTGAAATGAATAATTTACCATCCTCATTGAAATTTACGCATTTTATCAAGCATCGTAATTAGTCCACATTCAAAACCACGTTTTTACGAAAATTCAAACATGAGTCGGGCAGGAGGGAGATTTCGAAATCTTAAGCTTGCAATATAACTTGTCTTGTCCTGATTATGCTTAAGGTCTGTCAAATCAAAGTACAATTCGCCATATATCCACGTTTTAAAGGGGGAGCTTGAGGCGGAGCGTTTTATTTAGTACGGGGCGAGGCATAAGCCCCGAGGCATGGGGCATAAGCCCCACGGATCTTTAAATTTTTAATTTATACGGTAGTAAAATAGTATAATAACACAAAAATTGTAAAAAAAAAATATTAATAGTTTAAAAATATTTAAAACATAATTAAAGAAACTCATAGAAAACAAAACTTCTAACATGATTTTACAAAGTACAAATAATGCAATAATTTAAAAGTTAATATGAGAGCAAACCTACTCTAACATCTTAGCTTTCAAACAATAAAAGAATCACAATTTGTTAAAGCATACTACTATCAAACTATGCAATTTATCTCCCTAAAAGAAAATAATCAATAAACTTTATCATATTATAATCAAAACATCACTGCTTCATGAATTAAAAAAAAATACTTTCAAATAGCAAATTAATAAACTATGAATTTTAGACATAGGAAAAAAACGTGAAGACCAATGACAGTTAAAGATTTAAAATTCGGCTACATATTTTTTTTAAAAAAAAAAATGTTAAGTGATATTCATCCTCACAGTGTCCCCAGATACTCCCTCTGTCCCAATTTATGTGATATAATTTGACTGGGTACTTAGTTTAAGAAATAAAAGAAGACTTTTGAATCTAGTGATTTAAAATAAGCCAAAGATATATGTGTGGTTGTAGACCATCTCGTTAAGCGTAAAAGGTAAAGTTTAAATTTAAATTGTTGCCAAATAAGGAAATGTATCATTCTTTTTGGGACAGATTAAATGAAAGTGTATCACATAAATTGGGACAGAGGGAGTAGTAAATATGCAATACTACGGTTTGTTGTTCTCAATCGTCTTATTTCAATAGATGAAGAAAGCTATTAAGCATCATTCATTTAACAAAGAACTATGAGGGTCAATAATGTTAACTCAAGAATTTAACACATAATTTTGTAAGAACTCTTAGGCGGACCCGGAGCGTGGAGCGTTGGGCGTTAGGCATGTTCACGGCGTACAGTCGGGCACTTCCTTTTAATATATATATATATATATATATATATATATATAATTTTGTAAGAACTCTTAGGCGGACCCCGAGCGTTGGGCGTTAGGCATGTTCACGGCGTACAGTCGGACACTTAGAGTGTAAGCCTCACAGAACTAAGCCCCACATGTAAGCCCCGAGGCGTGTGCGAGAACTTCCTTTTAATATATATATATATATATATATATATATATATATATATATATATAATTTTGTAAGATCTCTTAGGCGGACCCCGAGCGTTGGGCGTTAGGCATGTTCACGGCGTACAGTCGGGCACTTAGAGTGTAAGCCTCACAGAACTAAGCCCCACATGTAAGCCCCGAGGCGTGTGCGAGAACTTCCTTTTAATCTATACTATATTAAAAGTACGAAGGGCTTTAGAAATATTGTTTGAACTTTTTGCCCTTCATTAAAAGACTTTACAATAGACAAAACCGTCATTAACTATTTTTCTCAAATTATTATTTAATCATCTTTATAATAGTTCACCTATTTTGTTTCTTGAAAAGTAAAAAAACTCACTTTTATTTTTGGAATCCTTTTTTGCTTTGGCATTGAAAACCCACTTATTTTTGGACTCGTTTTTCACTTTGACAATTTTTATTTTTGGAACCATAATAACGCCATATAATTTTATTTTAGTGGAGTCCAAATAAAAAAAAAACATTAACTATCATCACAATTAATACCAGTAACAATCTACTTCATCAAAATACAAAAAGAAAGAGTCCGGAGCCTAAAGGGTATAAAAATACACGGTATAAACTAAAAGGGGATGGCCAAAAATTTATATACCAAAAGGGATATAACGTGGACTGATCCACGTTATACCCCAATGTTTTTTTTCATCTGTCAGAGATTGCACCGAAAAATTAAAAGAAAAAATAAAATGTATAACATGGACTGATCCACGTTATACAATATATTTTGTATAATGTGGATCAGTCCACGTTTTACAAAATATAACGTGGAATGATCTACGTTATACAAAATATATTGTATAACGTGGATCAGTCCACGGTATACATTCATATATTTGTAAAGTGGACTGTCCACGACTCACTCACAATTTAATTGCTTGTTTATTTTGCAATTGATTGTATTTACTCAGGCTCAGCTCATAGTAGATAGATGTGATCACGTATGGCTTGGGAAAAGTAACAAACGTATTTAGCAACCACAGACTTGCAAGTGCTAACGTATTTAGGTTTACTGCTTGAAAGAAGCAGTCAATATCCCCGAGTGTAAAAGACGCAGGGTCAGGAATATGTCATCTATCCTCACACTGGAGGTACGATGTTTGTTAGACTTGTTTTTCTGAATAATTAAAGTGGACAGTCCACTTTACAAATATATTGTATAACGTGGATCAGTCCACGTTATACATTTTATTTTTTATTTTTTAATTTTTCGGTGCAATCTCTGACAGATGAAAAAAAACATTTTGGGGTATAACGTGGATCAGTCCACGTTATACCCGTATTGGTATATAAATTTTTGACCATCCCCTTTTGATTTATACCGTGTATTTTTATACCCTTTAGGCTCCGGACTCCAAAAAGAAATTTGCTTTGTACGTCCAAAGATTCATGGAGAGACTTGAATGAGTCCCTATATTCCCTAATATTTAGGACTATTAAATCAACTAAAAGTTTGGTTATTGATTTTATTTATTATTAAAAATTATTTAGTACTTTGCGATCCTTTTAGGTTTAGGAGTCTTTTTATTTGTCATTAAATTAGTTAGCCATCACTAACCCTAATCGGCCGAACGTTCACAGTATTATGTCGTATCTTGGTTATAAAATTGTTGAAGTCCTAAAGCTAGAACAATCTCACATGAATAAGAATTCCTATAACCACCTCTTTGTTGTTTTATCTTTGACTTTATATCGATTTGTAATTCGATTCATAGTCTTTTACTCTTTTTTGGCAGAAAAAAATGTTAAGAAGGATTTTTCTACGGCGATTCTAGAGTGGAAGAAAGCAACAAATAGGCTCATCGTAGACGAGTGGCTCGACAATGATAACTCCATTACGTCTTACACCCTGAAATGATGGAGAAATTCAACTTTTCCGTGCATTCAATTCTCATCAAGGTTTTCAATTTAATCTTCTAACTGAAACTCCTATATTGTACTTATTGCAGTTTTTTTTTTTTTTGCTAAATATTTACAGAATTTATGATCATTATTTAGTAATGTTTGATATGACTTTTTAGGCTTTGGATTTTGAACTATCTAATCCCGAAGCGTTTGAATTATTTAATGGTGTAGCATTAGAACTATTTAATGGCTTATTTGTTTTTTGTTTAGGGTCTCGGTAACTGTTTTATTGTTTTTAGGTGTGTAAAACCGCATAAATCTCTTGCCGAGCAAGTTTCAAACGGACAAGTAGTTTACACAATCATAATTGATTGTATACTTATCGTATATTTTACAGTTTATTGTAGCTATAAGCATGTTTAAAGCTTTTCTTCTTTGTACCTTATATAAAATCTCCTTATTTGAATTGCACAACTATTTTCCTTAAACCTAATCCTTTCACATTTTGAAGGTTTTATTCACGTTTTCTATACCCAATTCTCTCTTCAGGTTACCTAGTGATAGTTGGACTCAAACGTTACCTACAATGTTAGGTTTATTTTTAGTTCCTTTACAGTTATGTAAAACTTACTATCTTTTTATTGATAGGTATAAAATCTTGATTATCCTGTTTTACTGTGTCGCTTGCATTATTTCATTGCAATATCGTTTTAAATCTTTTAACCTTATCTGACCCCCTTTTTATGCTTCTATTGAGCCGAGGGTCTCTCGGAAACAGTCATCCTACCTTGGTAGGAGTAAGGTCTGCGTACATTATACCCTCCCCAGACCCCAAGATTTGGGATTTCACTGGGCTGTTGTTGTTTGTTGTTGTATAAAATCTTAGGTTTATATTTTTCTTGTAGGAGAGGGACGGTTTGAGGCTATCAAATTTTGCTTTGGAACAGCAAGTACATACTGCAAGGCAAGAGCTAAGTCATACTCTACATCAGGTAATATAGAGCACTTTCAAAGCATTGGGACAAGTTTAAGGAATTAAAATAGTGTGCAGTAGAAAAATAAGGTGTGATGCTATTGAAAAAAGTGACAAACATGGTGTTTTTTTTATTTTTTATTTTATTTCAATCTTTCCTTATCATCTTTTATGTATGTAATTGACATGATTTCAATTTTACTCTGTTTTAGTATTCTTCACAAATAAAAGTATTTGTAGTAGATGACTGATAAGACGGGCTCATAGTAAAGAACTTAAATTCCGTCTTAACTATGAAGATTTTTGCATTGAAGTTATTGGATTTTATTTTGTAATCTCGTGTCATAACAATTACGATATTTAGTTATACTGGGTGAGGAGGCACCGGCAATCGACAATTATGAAAAAAGTTCAATATATACATGTAAATATCTTCAACAAGAAGTCATGAATTACCAACATTTTCTTTTTTTCCTTTTTACGCCCATCTTCTGTTTTTTGCCTCTTTTAGTTGATAAATTACACAAAATATGGGAGCAAACACGTGCCTTTTGCTCTTTAAATTGAATTAATTTTGCCTAATAAAATTGTTAAAAAGGCCAACTAAATGTTCGTACAGCGGAAGTATATAGGATGTGTTTGGCAGGAACTACTTACTATATCTGGAAAGAAAGAAACGCCAGGGTCTTTCAGAAGAAGCAAAGAAGTGTTGATAGCATTGTGAAGCAAATCGTCCAGGATGTTCACTGTCGAGGAGTAGTAAGTGCAAAGTTGAAGAGGCAGCTAGATAGCATGAATTTATACCCTTAGACTATGAGGAACTTGATGTTATAGATGTGGAGTTGTGGGAAATGGGCTGAAGCTTATACTTAGCCATTCCCTGTAGCTGTTTTTTTTTTTTTTTTTTTTTTTTTAAGTGCTGAGCTGCAACTTATACTTGGTGAATAAAGTCGTCCAGTTTATTTGCCAAAAAAAATAAAAATGTTTGTACAAAATTCGTATACATTCTGTGAAGTGGTATGGCAATTGGCAAGTGACATCCTAATGGTACTCCAATTGTATTCTTGATGAATAACATTTTTGAACAACAATTTTTTCTTACGTTCATTACTATTTTATATAATTTATTCTTTTTGTATACGATTATCGAAATGCCGTTCGCTTTTTGTACCATTTGAAAATAGAGTTCACACTACACAAATAGTCATTTAATTATTTTCATAATATGTAGAACTTGAAAATCTATTGAAAATTGGTTATTAAACATTTTCTTATTTGGATTATGTACCTAAAATATAGGAGTTAAGAATCAATTAAAATTTTGCCTTAAATAAATTGTTAGAAAAGCCAATTAAACTTTAAATAAAAAAAATCATATACATTCTTCGAAGCATTATGGCAATTGGCAAGTGACATCCTAATGGGACTCCAATCGTATTCTTGATGGATAACATTTTCGAAGAACATTTTTTTCTTACGTTCATTACTATTTTACATAATTTATTCTTTTTGTATAATTTTTTTGATTTATTGAAATGGTGCAACGCACACGTACGTGTGTATATATATATGTGTGTACTAGTTACATGCGAGGTCCGTACTAAGCCCGGAACCAAACCTGAGATATAAAAATAGTTATATTTAATTAAAAAAATATAATCTGTATTGTATTTTCTTTGTCGCATAATTAATATCATTCAGTGACACACTGAATATATATTGTTGATATGTCTTCATAATTATCAAGGTTTATTAGTTGCCTAATTAGATAATCTTTAGACAAAAGTTTATTTATGAAAGAGAAAGTTTGTAGGAGAATTAGTAAATCCCGAAGATGCATAACTGACTCGACATTCTATAATGTAACATGAGTAAAATTATGTAAAATAATTACAACTCGGTGAAAATTATAAATTGAGAAATATTGATTTCTTTTATGAATTTGTGAGCATATAATATCTTTATTTAGAATGGATTTTCTTTTGGTACTTCTTAAATTTTAACTTCACTCATGATATTTCATGTGGCAAGAGTATATTAGTCCAAATAAATGTTATGGTTTAATATAATTGGATTAATTATTTAGGTCTAATAAATATGGATTTAATTAATGATCCCATTTAATTGGGCTACAAATGATGGGCCCATTTTGCCAAGCCCAAGATATCATCTTATTCTAGAGGCCCACTTTAGTGCCATGTGACAAATGATGTGGCACGCCAAGTCAAACAAAGGAGTCAATAGGATCACGCCATGTGTCAGAATGATGCAGCATGCCTAGTCAAATCAAAGGCAAATGAAGATGTGCCGCGTGTACAAGTGACATGTTCCGACCAATCAAATATCGCCATGTCAACTTAAATCCGATTGGCCGAAATGATTCTGTCCTTATCACAACTCCTCCATCCTACAACTATAAATATGGGCCTCATAATTCAGAAAAGGGACTAGAATTCATAACAAGAAGCCAGAGGGAGTTCGTGGATCAAACACTACAAGTTTTCTATAAGCTGCAAGCGTTCAAGCACTCCTGTACAAGTTTCAATTACCCGAAGATCAAGAACGAAGGAAAATCAAATAGCAAGGCATTCAAGATCAAAGTCAACGAAGGAAAATTAAATACTAAGGCGTTCAAGATCAAATTCGCCTGTTCGGCTGAGAATTATTGTTCGTGGCGGTCATCAAAGTGTTCGTGACGAATTAATTCAAGTCAAAACCAAATCCATATTCAAGATCATGCTTCAGGCCCTTGAATTCAAATACAAGTTCAAGATCAAGACTAACAAATGCAAGACCAAGCTCAAAGGCCCTTGAATTCAAGTACAAGTCAAAATCAAATCCATCAAATTCAAGATCAAGCTCAAAAGCCCTTGAATTTATATTTCTAAAGAAGAATCAGAGGAATCATAGAGATTGTAACACTCATTTTCTGAAATCAAATACAACGATTGTTGCGATATTTTCCTGTCTTGATTATTATTTTCTCAATGCAAATTTTATTGTCTATAAATTCTGACACGCTCAGTGGGACAATCTTTACCTCTCATCTCTTCCATTAGAAGTTGAAGAACAACAAAATGACTCAAACGAAGACCAACCCCAAATCTTAGTCTATTGCGACTGCTTAACCTAAAAGGGGATTGAAAGTTTCCATAGAGATCATTGGACAAATCAAAATGAATAAAACCGGAATGCAAGGACAACAAGTGCTTCAAGTACCGTCCAAGCCAACTCATGTTTCTGGTTCATCTTCTCCAAAAGGAATGATATCCTCATCCTGCATGCTAGAAGAAGGGAATAATACTGCTGAGGTGCCTGAAAGAACTTTGGCTTAACTTAATCTACCGCAAGAACACCATTGCAAGTCGAACAACCCCTTCCAGCAAGAAGATGATGATGCCCTAAACGATGGATATGCTCTAACTTCCTATCAAGTCACTCCCCAGTTTAAGCTGTATTCGAGTAGTGATCAATATCACTATTCATCCTCTATGATGGTCGTGCAAACAATGATGATTGACGCATCCACTATAGAAGAACAACTTGTAAATTTGACTAAGGCAGTTGAAGGCTTGACGAAGCACGTGCAAGAACAAGATGCTAAGCTTTCCAAGCTGACAAATAAGATGGAAAGTATGGTTGAGAGACAATCGAGTCAAACACCTATAAACCTTCCTGAAATTAAAGAGAAAGGAGAGTCTTCCATAAAGCAAACAACAACGATCAAACAGATCTAAGTTTCCGCTGAAAGTTTGATTCTTGTTGACCAATAAAATAACTTCATCCTGGGGGCCATCAAAGATAAATCTGAGTCCTCATCTAAATCACCTCTCACATATGTAAAGCCCTATACATGAATGATTGATAACTTGAAGATGCATGCTGGCTATTAACCTCCTAAGTTGCAACAATTTGATGGTAAAGGAAATCCCTAACAACATATCACACACTTCATCGAGACTTGCAATAATTGACTTATGGTGACTATCTCATCAAGAAGTTCATTCAATCTCTCAAAGAAAATGCATTTGATTGGTACACTGATCTTGAACCTAGTTCTATAGATAGTTGGGAGCAGCTGGAGTAAGAATTCCTCAATCGTTTTTATAACACAAGACGTATCGTTAGTATGATTGAACTTACAAGAGCCTGCCAACATGAAGGTGAGCCAGTTATTGACTTCATCAATCGCTGCATAAGTTTGAGCCTCAACTGCAAAGATCTCCTTAGTGAAACTTCTTGCATTGAACTGTGCATTCAAGGCATGAATTGGGGTCTTCGCTAAATCTTGCAAAGAATAAAGCCCAATACATTTGAAGAGTTGGCGACCCGTGCACATGATATGGAATTGAGCATGGCTACTAGTGGAGATCAATGTTTGGCAGTCTTTGAACCTCGCAAAGATGAAGATATAGAACAACTCCATAGTGGGGGCAAGTATGAATCTGAAGATGAAACTTAAGAGTTTTGTATGTTACCATGCTCCTCATCGCATAAGCCTAAACTGCAAGTTAAAATGATCCTCATCGCACGAGCATAAACTGCAAGTTAAAATGCTCCTCATCGCACGAGCCTAAACTGCAAGTTAAAATGCTCCTTATCGCACGAGCCTAAACTGCAAGTTGCAATGCTACTCATCTCACGAGCCTAAACTGCAAGGTACGATACTCCTCAACGCACGAGCCTAAACTGCAAGTTATAATGCTCCTTGATACACGAGTTGAAACTGCATGTCACGAAGCTCTTCAAATTTGAGCTAAATATTTAAGTCACAAAGCTCATCAAATTACGAGCTAAATCTTGAAATTGTGAAGCTCCTCAAATTCGAGCTAAATCTCAAGTGGCAAAGCTTCTCAAATTTGAGCTAAATCTTGAAATAGCGAAGCTCCTCAAATTCGAGCTAAATCTCACGTTGCAAAGCTCCTCAAGTACGAGTTAAATCTTCAAGTCACAAAGCTCATCAAATTAGGAGCCAAATTTTCAAATCACGAAGCTTATCAAATTCGAGCTAAATCTTGAAATTGCGAAGCTTCTTGAGCTAAATCTTCAAGTTGCAAAGCTTTTCAAGTCGAGCTAAACCTTCAAGTTAAAACACTCCTTGACTTATGAGTATAAACTTCATGTTACTCATGGCTGGAAAGGTTATAAACTATGCATGGCCCCAAACAGAAAAATATACGCTAGGTTGAAAATCTTGCAAGAGGCCGTCTTCACCGAGGCACATGCATATCATATATACAAGCGCTCTTTTGTTGAAATTTGAACCTTCACCAAATATTGATGGTTCAATGGGGGAAAGAATCCATGGCTAATGGATTTCTTCGATGGGATGACTGTAATCTCTTAGCAGGTTGCCAAATCAGCAAGTTGAAGTCCTCAAATCAGCAAGTTCGAGTCCTCAAATCCACCAAGTCTTCAAGTTGAAGTCCAAAGCCACTATATCTGCCAATTGAAGTCTTCAAATCTGTCCGCCTTCAAGTGGAAGTCCAAAGCCACTACATCTACAAGTTGAATTCTTCAAATCCAACAGACTTCAAGTTGAAGTTTCAAATCCACAATGTCCGCAAGTTGAAGTTTCAAATCCACCATGTCTGCAAGATGAAGTCTTTAAATATATGAAGTATTCAATTTGAAGTTTCAAATCCACCACAAGTTGAAGTATTCAAAGTTCCTCAAGTATAGTCTTCAAGCTGAGGCCTTCTGAATTTTCAGTCTTAAGGTGGATAATTATATCCCTTTGCACCTTAAGCTGGACTTTTTGTGGATTCATCAATAAAAGGAGCCAAACTTGTCAGTCTCAAGGTGTCGGAGGCAATGTTAATCTCTCGCACCCTAAGCTAATTATTTTGTGGATTTGTCTTTTGATACTCCGTTGATATGGAGATTTGGCATCGTGAATTTATCTTTTTGATATTACTTCGATATGGATATTTGGCATCGTGGATTTATCTTTTGTTGTTATGTTGATATGGATATTTGGCTCCGTGGATTTGTTCTTTATATTTCATTGATAAGGGTATTCCGTGGATACGAGCATTCCGTCGATATGGTGATCCCGTCCATAAT
The DNA here is from genome assembly GCF_019175385.1 of Lycium barbarum. Taxonomy (NCBI): domain Eukaryota; kingdom Viridiplantae; phylum Streptophyta; class Magnoliopsida; order Solanales; family Solanaceae; genus Lycium; species Lycium barbarum. The sequence goes on along the minus strand of NC_083343.1, from coordinate 95,789,978 downwards.
AAATATTCTGTTGTTATAGGCTTTCTGTCAATAATGGATATTCCGCTGTTATGGATATTACATCCTGATTGTTCAATAACATGTCTTTCCGATCTACAATTTACAAAAAGAGAAAAGAAAAGCAAAGATACAAGGAAGACGCAGAAGAAAAAAATGGGAGTTACCTCGGCACCATGCTTTTTTGTGACTGCAAACTGAGCTTGATGCTAATAGATGAAAGAGTTGGGTTTATATAGATGTGAAAGGGGCAGTGACAATTTGCTTTGCTCGATGTGGGATCATGTTTAAGGGCAGTTGGAGGCTTCCGTGTCAACTCGATGCTATTTGTATTGAAGTAGGATTTGGAAATTAACAAATCCCACAACGTTCAAGTTACCTAGAATTCTAGAACTCCTGATTTATTATATCTGAGTCACATGGTAATCTATAAAGCTGATCCTATCTTTCATGTTGGATTGTTGTAAAGATATGTCATGAAAATGGAATCAAGATGCTTGGTATATGATGCTAATGTTAGATAAATCAAGCATCAAATCAAGATTACTCCATGTGTTGTAAACACCATACCAGAATAAGCTTCGAAGAGTATTCATGACCCCAAAAAAATGTTTTGCTGATACTTCAAGTCTAGTCTTCAAAAGATTAAATATCTCGACAAGTCTTGAAGTAGGGGGCATTTGTGGACGATGAAATTTTAATAAATTTAAATCCACAAGAAATTCGGATTATATTAAATTCAAGATATATTAGTCCAAATAAATATTATGGTTTAATATAATTGGATTAATTATTTAGGTCTAATAAATATGAATTTAATTAATGATCCCATTTAATTGGGCTACAAAAGATGAGCCCACTTTGTCAAGCCAAAGATATCATCTTATTCTAGAGGCCCACTTTGGTGCCACGTGACAAATGATGTGGCATGCCAAGTCAAACGAAGTAGCCAATAGGATCACGCCACGTGTCAGAATGATGAGCACGCCTAGTCAAATCAAAGGAAAATGAAGATGTGCCGCATGTACAAGTGACATGTTCGACCAATCAAATATCGCAATGTCACCTTAAATCTGATTCGCCAAATGGAGTTTGTCCTTATCACAACTCCTCCATCTTACAACTATAAATAGCGGCCTCATAATTCAAAAAAGGGACCAGAATTCAGAACAAGAAGCCAGAGGGGGCTCGTGGCTCAAACGCTACAAGTTTTCTACAAGCTGCAAGCATTCAAGCACTCCTCTAGAAGTTTCAATTACCCGAAGATCATGAACGAAGGCAAATCAAATAGCAAGGCGTTCAAGATCAAAGTCAATGAAGGCAAATTAAATATCAAGGCGTTCAAGATCAAATTCACCTGTTCGGCTGAGAATTATTGTTCGTGGCGGTCATCTAAGTGTTCGTGACAAATTAATTCAAGTCAAAGTCAAATTCATATCCAAGATCAAGCTTCAGGCCCTTGAATTCAAATACAAGTTCAAGATCAAGCTCAAAGGCCCTTGAATTTAAGTACATGTCAAAATCAAATCCAGCAAATTCAAGATCAAGCTCAAAAGCCCTTGAATTTATATTTGTAAAGAATTATCAGAGGAATTATAGAGATTGTAACACTCATATTCTGAAATCAAGTACAACGATTGTTGCGATATTTTCCTTTCTTGATTATTATTTTCTTGACGTGAATTTTATTGTCTATAGCGATAAAATTTCATAAAAAGTTACTGACAATGTCCAACGATCACCAAGCATGACTGGACTTAAGAAAAGAGTCATGCCAATGGCAATAGGAAATAACATAGCCATGTGTGTAGGAGCAACATAAGGAATATTACTTGTAGTTGTATGACCCTGCGAGGACAACAAAACACTGTCCTCCTCACTTATATATAGTACTAATATTGCTATGTAATCTTTGTGAACTAATGAATTAGTTTGCGCTCTGCATGATTATAATACTATTATTGTATTTATAATTTTTTTTAATAACTGAATATTGAAAATATTTAAATATTTTTGGTCTTCAAATTCTAATGAATTATATTATTGTCACTTATATTCTTCTTTTTCACAAGACATCTAACTGTACGAATCTGTCTATGAGCCTCTACATAGAGTGCATAGCATAATAAGGACGGGGCAGGACCCCGCCATGCCCATATATACACAAAAGGATTGTACCAAATGAATTGCAGCTCCGGAACAAGTGGAGTGCCCTTGTACAAGCGCCGAGGAAGTAGCCTAAGGGTCTGATCCGTCTCCCTATCTACCTGCGGGCATGAACGCAATATCCACAAACAAAAAAGACATCGGTACGAATAATTTACTGAGTATGTAAAGTAGGAATAACAACATAATAAAGATATGAAAGAAATATCAGATAAAGGCTTGGTGTCATCCGTACCCAACTACAGTGGTGTGCACAATAGGTGTCGTACCCGGCCGACTATAGTGCGGCTCGGTGTGAGAAAATAGCTATATATATATAAGCATGTGAGGATCCACAGTGCCATTAACCATGGCTTGACCGTGGGTTGCCCTCTATGACATGCATGCTTGACATACTTGGGCATTGTATGACTTGGGCCGCAGACGGATCGCACAACTATGCCATCTTCACTCTGCAGAGCTACGGGTATCGAACCCGCGACCTCAAGCCCTTTGTCTTCCACAGAGGGAAGCGGCTCTTACCAATTGAGATGGCATAGTTGTGCGATCCGTCTGCGACCCAAGTCATACAATGCCCAAGTATGTCAAACATGCATGTCATAGAGGGCAACCCACGGTCAAGCCATGGTTAATGGCACTGTGGATTCTCACAAAGCATGCTTGAGAGCCCAAAGAAAAGCTATGACTTTATCGGACTGATGTAAGGTCGGTAAACCTACGATTATCATTATAGAACTATCATCATCATCATATCTCATCAAGAAGTAGCAATAACCATAAGATGAGAATATCGTCAATGAGTAATATAAATAACCATAAGATAAAGATCCATAATCATGAGATAATATCAACAATATCACAAGAACATCGAGAACCATAAGCTTCTAGCATTTCTAGCAATAAGGACATTATGTGTCATTCGTATAGGTTTGTATTAAAGAGATCATGCCATAAGAAAGAAAGCGACAGCCTTAACATACCTTGTCATCTCCTTAACTACTTAGTGCCCCCGATCTCGTAAATCTACATTCAAAATGATTTATACTAAGGCTAAGTCGTTAAAACGCTTATAAGGTCAAACTAGACTAATAAATGAGCTAACGAAATTAGGGCAGCATTACCCCTATATCACTTACTTGCTCCAAATCTCAAAACACCTCCCAAACAACAACAAAAACATCAAAAATACCATAGCCAATAGATTACATTCAAATTAAACTTATATCAATCAAAAACTCCTTTTCAAAATCAACCCACAGTCATCAACTTCAATTTAATACCTCATGACTTATCTACCATCATTCTCTTGACTTTAAGACTTACTAAACCTCTAAATCAACTCAACATAAGCAATAAGATGAATAACATACCTTATACTTGAAGAACTTTAGCCACATACAACTTTCCTCAAGATCAAATTCGCCACAACTCCAAGTAGAAGCAAGAACAACCACTTTCTATCAATTAGTTTAGGGTTTTAATGATTGATCTCCTATTGAAATAGTATAAGATGTTTATGGGTGTTTAGAAGAGCTTAGAGGGTCTAAATAATATTTGGGTGAAAAGTATGAGCCCCAAGTCGTGGCCTTTAATTTATAAAAGGGGAAATTTTTTTCACTGCCCCAACTTCTACGGTCAACTCGACGGACCAACGAGCTGCTCTATGACCATCAAGTGGCGGCGTCAAACTGCACCCATTAGAACTAACTCTCTGATGGCAGTTCCACGGTGGAGATTAACGGACTGTCGACCATTCTACGGTTCGTCAAGATAGGGCGTCAAACTGCCCTGCCATTACACTCAGTTTCTTTTGATTCTTTCAACCTCCAATCTTTCCGACAGTTGTTAGAAATAACTTATACACATCGAATAAACATGTAAAATATCTTACGACCTTGACGAAAACTTCACTTTCTAAATCCACGTCATCTAACTCACGGCGAAACTCAATATATAAAGTATGGGGTATAACATCTTCCCCTCCTTAGGAACATTCGTCCTCGAATGTTAGACTCTTAGGGGTCCTACAAAAATTTCGGTAGAGTTTCTCCAGTAATTGTATCACTACCAACCTGTAACACAGTAACCCAAAATATACAATGCCACACAGGGCCACCATAAGCAATAACAGTAATGGCCTCATACTACCAGTAATCATAAGGAATGAAGCATTACATACCTGAAGGCAGTTGTGTCTCTGTCTGGACCTCTTCTAGGAGTGGAAACAAGTACGGATATCTGGATCTCATATTGTCTTCAGCCTCCTAAGTCATCTCCTCGACATTCTGGTTTCTCCAAAGACTTTTACCAAAGCTATGTCTTTAGTCCTCAATCTTCGAACCTGTCTATCTAGAATGGAAATGGGAACCTTCTCATATGATAGTTGCTCGGTAACCTGAATATCATCAATAGGAACGACTCTCGAAGGGTCTCTAATACATTTTACAGAGCATCAATACGTGGAAGGCCGGATGGGCTGATTCCAAATCTGGAGCCAAATCTAACTTATATGCCACCTGGCCCACTGTACGTACAATCCTGTAAGGCCTAATATACCGTGGAATGAGCTTACCCTTCTTGCCGAATCTTATAGCACCTTTCATAGGTGATACCTTCAGGAATACCTAATCATCAACCTGAAATTCTAAATTTCATTGGTGGTTATCGGCATAAGACTTTTAACGATTTTGAGCTGCCAATAATTGATCTTGTATAAGCTTGACCTTCTCCACTGCTTGCTGGATCAAATCTGGCCCTACTAACTTGGTTTCCCCTACTTCAAACTATCCAATTGGTGACCTACACATTCGCCAATATAGAGCCTCATACGAGGCCATCTGGATACTAGAAGGATAACTATTATTATACGCAAACTCAATAAGCGCCAAATGATCATCTCAGCTACCTCTGAAGCCTAACACACATACCCATAGCATATCCTCGAGGGTCTGAATAGTATGCTCAGTTCTGAATAGTATGGTCAGCCTATCCGCCTGTCTGAGGGTGGAATGTTGTGCTAAGACTCACCTGAGTCCCCAAACCCTTCTGGAAATACCTCCAAAAATTAGCTATAAATTGCGTACCCCTGTCGGAGATGATAGATACCAGAACACCATAAAGTCGGACTATCTCTTTAATATAAAAATTCGCATAATCCTCAGATGAGTAAGTAGTCTTGACTGACAGAAAATGGGCTGATTTAGTTAGTCTATCAACAATCACTCATACAGAATAAAATTTATGCTGAGAACGAGGCAAGCTTGTAATGCAATCCATATTAATTGCCTCCCATTTCCACAGTGGAATTTCAATAGCTTGTAATAATCCACCAAGATTCTGATGTTCAATCTTTACCTATTGACAATTAGGACACTAGGCCACGAACTCTGCTACGTGCATCTTCATCATACCCGGGTGAATAGAATTAAAAGAACAATGAGTCTCCTCTATAATATGATGACGTAATCCTGCAACATCAGGAACACACAGTCTGCCTCGATATTTGAGAACTCTGTCTGCAGAAATCTCAAATGGTGACTTTTTCTTCTGAGGAGATGTATCTCTGTAAAATTCAACTCTTTCTGCTTGAAAACATACTGGAGACTCTTATGGTCTGTACAAATATCCGAAGTCTTATACCAAATGTGAGCCACATTGTGCAACTGGTAGGCTCCAAACTCTGCAGCCTCTATCTCCGTGGCTTATGTAAAACGTGAATGCCGAAATATCATAAACTAAGCCAAAGATGGCTACACAACTTTGAGTATCTGACATAACTAACTGTTTAGTCTATGAAACCTCTATCATCAATCTGAACTGTAAAATATACATGCTGGGACAAGGCCCCCAGCATACCTTAACTTGCTAAACATGACATGGAAATAAATAAGGATAACACCTCGAATAAGATGAGGCTCACCAACAATATAATACGAGAAAATCCTACTGAGCAGATGCGTCGTCCTATAAGTCCGTACCTGCATCGTGAAATGCAGGCCCTTGGGAAACAGAAAGAGGATGTCAGCACATTGAATGTCCTGGTATATAAAGCAACTAAATAAAATAGACATGCCATATGAAATAACACGATAAGGGCTGAAACTGAAACTGAAACCTAACGTGAGCATGAACTTAAATACACATACATACATACATATATATATATATATATGTATATATATATATATGTATATATATATATATATATATATATATATATATATATATATATATATATATATATATATATATATACACACACACACACACAAATGTATATATATGTAGATATATATACACATGTATATATATGTGTGTATTTATATATACATATATATGTGTATATGTCTCTCTCTCTCTCTCTCTCTATATATATATATATATATATATAACATGAGAAAAGTATCTGTGGGAGAGCATTAGTATAACCGATATGTAACCACCATGTTAGTACGTGGCGTCTGATCTCTGCCTGACCAGGTAAGCCATCTTGTACCTTGCTGGGGTACAAGACATGAACATGAATGGATCCAAATCTATCAATGGGGAATATATGAAGGAATCTTCCTACTGCATGGAGCGATCCTTATTCTACGTTGGCATACAAAGTTTCAGGTATAAAACCATCTCAGTAATCTGTACAACTCCCAAATTACATGAACATGGATATAATTGGCATAGTAGCCCATGAATTATATAACTTTCTTGTAAACACGATTCTTGCTTTGTATTATAACATGAAAGTGATATATATAATATAACTTGTATGAAAACATGGAGACATGTAGGATTTTCATGAGATTTAAGCATAATAGTTTTTGTCTTGTATGTAGGAACCCATAGAATACAAAGTATGAGTTTTCATGGATTAAGGACAGACTCTCAAAAACCAAAAGGGACTATTAAGAACACAATAACGAAGTAATCATACAAACATAGTATATCATGGTACATGTACTTAGGGTTATCATGAACATGGCTAAAACCCTAGTTTGATATAATCTCATACTTTTATGAAAGAACATGGCGTAGGGAAGAACAAGAATATTCCCACACGTAGATAGAAACTCTACACACATGGTAATACTCCAATCTTGTAGTAAAGGTCTGTACTTGAAGAGGAACTCCTAAAGCCTTAGTCTTAAATTCCTTTAATTAATTTTTATTGAAAATCCTAGGTTAAGAATGTTGAATTTCTACTTAATAATCATGAACGTATGTTGGAATTGACTTGGAATGCATGGAATAGGCTTACCTTAATGTATCTTGAAGATTGGGAAAGAAGAGCTTCATCCTTAGGGCTTGAGAGACTTCTTTAGGTTTCTTTTCCTCAGAAAAATTGGTTTAAAACGAAGTGAGAATGAATATAACGAAGTTGGGATTTTAACATGTTGTGCTGGATGCACGGTCGTGCAGCTGATTATGCAACCAAGGCAGTAACACTACCTTTGGTGCGTGATCACGCACCTGAAGGCTATTTCGCGTAGCTGGTTACGTAGGCTGCGTAGCGTCTAGTAAAATAGGCATAACTACTAAAACAACTCCAATTGAGCCGCACTTTATATGTTTGGAAAGGTATTTTAAAGACCTACAACTTTCATGTGTTGGGTTTTCTCAAATTCCTAACGAAAATGCCCAAAAACTGGTCATAAGTGCAGACTATCTCAGACTTAGACGAATTTTGAAGCCCTTAAAAACTCCACTTTTTTGTTTGACTTCAAAATGACTATTTATCAATAAAGTTCATCTCGAATGGATTCATATATCATCTCTATACTAGTTTCATACATTAACACCTAACTCAGATTTACGGGATGTTACATTATCTTCCCCTTAGGATCATTTGTCCTCAAATGATGGGTCATGGTTAAGAATGGGACTGGACATGCCCTGAATATATGAGTGTGAAGAAAAACATGACATGAATCATGGGGACTGAGCTGGCATGACATGGTTACATGAAAACATGAATACTGAATATGTGAACGTGAACGTGAAATATGAGACATGAATACGCAAGGGACATGACATGGATATGAAGGTTAGTTACCTTGAACATTCTTTGTTGGTTCCTCAAACAAGTACGAATACTTGGATTTGATATCTTTTTCGATTTCTTATGTAGCTTCTTCAACTTTCTGACTCTTTCATAAAACTTTTACTGAGGCAACTTCCTTAGTCCTCAATTTACGAACCTGATGATCAAGTATGGCTACGAGGATATCTTCATAAGTCAAACCATCCTTAACCGTTATAGTATCAGTAGGAACAGCCAATGATGGGTCTCCCATACACTTCCTCAACATAGACACATGGAATACTGGATAAACAACAGCCAACTCTTGTGGCAATTTAAGCTTATAAGCTACTTGCCCAACCCTTCACAGGATTCTATAAGGTCCAATATACCTGGACTAAGCTTCCCTTTCTTTCCAAATCTCATGACACCCTTCATAGGTGAAACCTTAAGGAACACCCAATCATCAACTTGAAACTCTAAGTCCCTTTGCCTCATATCTATGTAAGACTTCTGGCAACTCTGAGCCGTTCTCAAACGCTCTTGAATTAACTTGACGTTCTCCATAACCTGATAGACCAAATCCGGTCCTAACAATTCTGTTTCACCAACTTCAAACCAACTAATTGGTGATCTACACCTTCACCTATACAAAGCTTTAAGCGGTGCCATCCCAATACTAGTATGATAACTATTATTATAATCAAAATCAGGTACCTTTAAAGTATAGGACACAAGCCCTCAACATGTCCTCAAGAGTCTGAATAATATGCTCTGCCTGCCCATCTGTCTGAGGATGAAAAGTTGTGCTGAGATATACCTTGGTTCCCAATCTTTTCTGAAAGGATCTCCAAAAGTTCATTATGAACTGAGCACCACGGTCTGAAATAATAGACACTGGGGTCCCATGCAATATGACAATTTCATTGATATACAACTTAGTATAATATTCTGCTGAATCTATGGTCTTAACTAGCAGGAAGTGCGCTAGCTTGGTAAGTCTGTCCACAATCACCCAAATTGAGTCATGTCTGCGAGCTGAACGAGGTAGACCTATTATAAATTCTATGCTTATTATCTCCCACATCCAAACAGGAATATCAATGTTTTGAGCCAAGCCACCAAGCCTCTGGTTCTCGGCTTTCACTGCTGGCAATTCGAACACTCAGCCACAAAATCTGCTATATTCTTTTTCATATCATTCCAGTAATAAATCTTCTTAAGATCATGGAACATTTTTGTGAAACCTAGGTAAACGGAATACATGGAATGGTGAGCTTCTGACATAATTTGCTCTCCGAGTCTATCCATATCTGGAGCACATAATCTGCCTCGGTATCTCAGAGTGCCGGCATCTCCCTCTTGTTCAAAAGATATTATTTTATGATTGTGAATCCCCTCTTTCAGCTGCAAAAAATAGGGTTCATTAAACTACTTTTCTTTATCTTCAACGACTAAGGAAGAATGAGCTCTGTTCTGAACAACAGCACCACCATTCTCGAAGTCCAATAGTCGAACTCCTAGACTGGCTAAATGGTGAATTTATTTGAAATCATAATTCTTTTATCTTCCTCAACATGAGCTAAACATCCCTGGAATGCCGACTGAGAGCATCAACTACAACATTCGCCTTCCCTAGATGATAGAGAATATCTACATTGCAGTCTTTCAATAATTCAAGTCATCTTCTCTATTTAAAGTTCAATTCACACTGCTTGAAAATATACTGTAGGCTTTTGTGTTCAGTGAAAATATCTACGTGCACTCCATATAAATAATGATGCCATATTTTAAGTGCAAAAACCACAGCTACCAACTCTAAATCATGAGTAGGATAATTCTTTTCGTGAGCCTTAAGCTGTCTAGATGCATAAGAAACAAGCTGACCATGCTGCATTAAGACACATCAAAGACCAACTCCCAAGGTACCACAATAAACTACGAATTCTTCGGTTCCTTCTGGTAGCGTCAAAACTTGAGTAGAAGTTAGCCTCTTCTTCAACTCTTCTGCATCTGACCACTAAAATTTGACCCTCTTCTGAGTCAACTTACTCAATAGGGCTGAGATAGAGGAAAATACCTCTACAAAACGTCTGTAATAGCCTGCTAGACCCAAGAAACTTCTTATATCTGATGTAGAGATGGGTCTAGGCCAATTCTCAACAGGATCAATTATTTGAAAATCAACCTTAACACCTTCACCTGAAATCACATGGCCTAAGAAAGCCACTGACTTAAACTCACACTCTGAAAATTTTGTGAAAGGCTCGCGATCCTTAACTGTCTATAACACTATTCTGAGATGTTCAGCATGATCAGCTTCACTACGAGAATACATTAAAATGTCATCAATAAAGATAATGACGAATAAATCGAGATAAGGCTTAAAAACCCTATTCATAAGGTCCATGAAAACTGGTGGTGCGTTCGCTAATCTGAAGGACATGACAAGGAATTCAAAGTGTCCATAACGAGTTCTGAAGGCGGTCTTCGGAATATCAACTTTCTTAAACTTTAAATGATGGTAGCATGATCAAAGGTCAATTTTTGAAATGACACTGGGCGCTCAGAAGTTGGTTAAATTGGTCACCTATTCTGGGGAGAGGATGCTTGTTCTTAATGGTGACTTTATTCAACTAACGGTAGTCAATACTGTTACACTTCTCGTTTTCATCGTAGGAAAACTTATGGTTTCCTAGTTGGGTATGCCTTTGGAATAAAGACCCATACCCGAGTTTTGGAGATAGCAAGTGTCTTACCCTGAGCACAAAGGTACCAACAGGTATTCCTAGTAATTTACAGGATTAGAAGTTTAATAAATCGAATCGACGCAATCCGAACTGATTTGGAAAATATGCAGACATCAGTCAACGTCGACGGGCTGCCGACATGTCGACGGACTGTCATTGCATGCCATCAATATGTATCTGTAGCTTCTATTTTGCAGGCGCAGGTCGACGGAGCAAGTCTACAGACCGTCGACACGTCGACGGGTCGTCGACCTGCTCGTCAAACCGCGCCACTGGAACTTTCTTGAACCCTCTCTCTCTCTCTCTCTCTCTCTCTGTATATATATATATATATATATATATATATATATATATATATATGTGACCTACAACTTTATTTCTCATTTTCTCAACTCCAAATCAGAGAATGCCCTAACATATTTGCTTCCAACACTTGCTACTACATTGGAGGAATTTTAGTAACGATCCGAGCCCATAAAACCCGAGCTTGTGAAGAAAAAGGTTATTCCTAGGGTTTCATTAAAGTTATAAAGCTTGAGAATTTGGGGTTGAAGTAGATTCTTGGAATTTTAGAGCCCTCAAGGTATTTAAATTATTATTACCTTTGTATTTAAGTTAATTATCAAGATTTTTAGTGGCTTTAAGTGAAGAGAATATAGTTATGGAAGTTGTAAGTGAATAAGGGTCAAGTTGGACTTGAGGGCTATTTTGAGGGATGATGTGAAGTAGAATTGATTGTATGGTGATATGTAGGAAGTGATATCGTTATTGTGGATATTGTTGTTGATGTTTGGGTTGGATTAGAATTGAGGGGTAATTAAGCTTATAAAGGAGATGCTTCCCGAATTGCAAAAGTTGTAAACTAGATTAAGGTTGGTATATGAGTATGTTCTAGTCTAATAATTAGTACTTGGTCTTGTGTGTAGATTTGTCTAGTTCGAGATAGTAGTATAGCTAGCCTAAGAAGCACATAAGTTATGTTAAGGCTACCATTTCTTTCTTTTGACATGATCCCATGATATGAACCAACAAGCGAGTAAACGAGCTTCCATATTACTCTACTCTTAGAAGCATTAGGAGTACTTTAGTCTTTGATATTCCTGTGCCCCGTTGATGATTGTTCCTTCTGTTCGTGGGTCCAGTTCTATGTATACAGTTTATTCATGCATTACATTCATTCACATTTATATGCATATTAACCCGTGACCAGAAGACATTATATACGCGAATATTAGATGTATATGGGGTATGGAAGAGGGATAGGCGTTATATACGCATTACCACCTGATCAGTTGGTGCACAGTGATGATGACGATATATGGATCGGGGAACGTTCCTCGGCATTATTATATGGGATATGGATCGGGCTGAATATTCCTCAGCACTATAACCTATATTTATATACATGAGCATGATTATTGTTGAGAGCATGCATATTATGAGCCCAGAGAGGCATTGTCAGAGATATAGACTCATGCATATACTTTCAGATACTAGTCCATACAAATGCACGCTGATAGTCAGTTTGACTTTTGAGTTTCAGATTCCATTCATGATACATATGCTGCTCTTATGCCTTACATACTCAGTACATTATCTGTACTGACTCCCCTATTGCTTGGGGGGATGCGTTCATACCCGCAGGTTCAGGTAGACCGACAGGTGGTCCAGCTCAGTCCCAATAGTGTTCAGTGCGTTTCATTTGATTCGGAGCTGTAGTCAGTTTTGGTATGCCCCTTTTGAGATGTATATGCATATGGGTATGACGGGAGGGCCCCGTCCTTTCTACAGATTGATACTCCAGTAGCGGTCTGTAGACAGTTGTATGTATGTGTTAGATGATGTATCCTTGTAGGCTTCCATTCTTTTGTGTACAGTATATGTAGCAGCTCGGTTGGCTTACACTGTTCTTTCAACTTGTTTATTTATATATGCATACAGATTGTACAGAGTTCACGGTGTCGCCCTTTTATAAGGCAATATGAGATCCGTTCAAATTACTTATGGGCCCTTGATGTTCCTTATTGTCCAGTTATGAGTACAGGGTGTTTGGTCGCTAGAGGTCAGACACTCGTCATGACTCATCGGTTTGGGTCGTGACAGAAGTAGTATCAGAGTAGTTCCGTCCTAGGGTTGTCTACAGACCGTGTCTAGTAGAGTCTTGTTTATGGGTGTGTTGTGCACCACACTTATAGACAGGAGGCTACAGGACATTTAGGAAAGTGTCATTCTCTCTCCTAGATAGTGCGATAGAGTCATGTGTTAAGAGTTCGTTTTCTAATAATTTGTTCCGATTTCAGTGATGCCTCGCAAGAAAGCTACAGCCGCCCAGAAGAGCAAGAGAGTGGCTGGTGAGGCCACTAGCCGTATGCAGCGGGCTACTAGGTCTCGAGGTGAGTCTCAGAGTGACAGCCCATCTCAGACTTCACATACCCTGCCTCCAGCACCTGCCCCAGTTCCCCCAGTTCCTCAGCTAGATGCACCAGGATAGGATGTGCAGGATGCTGTACAATTATTGACTAGATTGGTAGCCGCTCACGATCAGTGGCAGGGGGTTGGTGTTGATCAGGAAGATCGAGCGAGTAGTGCGAGGGTTAAGACTTTTCTTGGGTTAGACCCTCCAGAGTTTTCCATGTTGAAGCAAAATATGGATCCTCAGGACTTCATTGATAGCATGCAGAGGACGCTGAGGGTGTGCACACTGATGTGGTTGCGTCAGTGGAGTTGGCTTCGTATAGACTTCATGATGTTGTGGTGCAATGGTATCAGGCATGGATGCTGTCTAGGGGAGAGAATGCCTCTCCAGCCATGGGGCGAGAGTTTTTAGATGCTTTTATTCGCCATTACTTACCACCAGAGGTCCAACGGGCCCTAGCAGGTCAGTTCTTGAGTATTGAACAGGGCAGAATGAGTGTTTAGGAGTATTGTGTACACTTCGATTCTTTGTCTCGATATGCCCCAGCCAAGGCGGCTGAGATAGAGGACATAGTTCATCATTTCGTGGCTGGTCTAGGGCCACATTTGATAGATGAGTGTACAACTGCTGCATTACAGCCGGGCAGGGATATTTCCTGTATACAGGCATATGCACAGAATTTAGAGAATCGTAAGCACCAGCGGAGGACAGAGCGTGAGCGTGACTGGGGCTATGTTAAGAGGGCTAGATGTTTAGATATGGTGGGTGAGTTCAGGAGAGGACAGAGACAGCAGCATCCCCAGTATTCATTTCATTCAGCAGGGAGTGCACCTGACTTATTTGGGATTATTTTTTAATTTTGCTATGTCCATCGGGGGGTGACGTAGGAAATTAGAACTCCGTTGAGAATTCTGAGGCCATGGGTGGATTCGTATGACATTTTTATGCATATGTGCATGTTTGGTCTGTGTTTTTGAGGCCTTGGATGAAATGTTGGGTGATAAAGGGAAAAATTGGGCAAAAGTCGAGCTGACTGCCCAAATGGCACCACTGCGGCGGTGGTTAATCGCTGTGGTGGTACCGCTGTAGCGGTGTGTTCATCGCCGCCAGCGATCAACCACTTTCCATGTGGCCTCTGTGGCGGGAGATGGCCCACTACGGCGATACCTCCATAGCGGTGGATGGCTCGCTATGGTGGTGGGTGAATTCTTCTATAGCGGGCTTTTGGCCGTTATAGCGGGATCGCTGCAGCGGTGGTTTGACTACCGCAGCGGTCGACGGAAAACAGTAGCCCGATTTTTAAAGACTTAGTCCTACATTCTTTATTCACAAAACTCCAACACAGTTCCCCACAAGCACCTAGGATGAAATTTCAAGCTAGGGCAAGAATACTCTTGAGAGGTAAGTCTCATTCATTCCCTTTAATCATCCCGCATCATCTTCATGATTATCATCACTTTCATGGGTCATCAATGGTGAAATTGTAATAGAAACCCTAAAAATTAATAAACCTTCTAAAATTGATGGGTCATGATTGTTATCACTTATTTATCGTCTAATGGATTGGGTTAACTCCTCTTAATCATGAAGTGCATCCTTAGAGCCATGATCTAAGTAAATTGAGACCTAGGGTTCTATAACAATGGTAGCTTGACCATGAAAACTGCTTGTAGGTAGAATGTGATGTAATATTGTTATAAATGAATGATTAGTGATTACTAAGGCCTTTGTTAGGTTGCTTTACTCCTAGAAAATCATTCACCCATTGGAATAGGGTAAAGGGAAGGGTATTCTTGAATTGCTATTTGTGATTAGAGTATTTGTGACTCATTGAGCTTTCTATTTCTAGACTTTGAGCGTTTCGAGGCTTTAAGGAAGGGAAAATTTATAGCGGAGTGATTTACGTTATTCCAGCTCTACGTTTGAGGTAGGTTACGGTCTACTTGAGTTAGACTTTGGTTAGTTGATTGTATGTGTTGTGAATTCTTTAGGAGAAAGAATGTCTAGTCTTCATGCATAATATTGTGTGGTTGAACTCCTATGTGAATTTGATTGTGTAGGATTCGTGCCACCATTCATGTGTGTTGAATCTACAGTTGATGTGTTTGTGATGAGATGTTAATACAATCTTCTCGGCGATATTGTGAGACAAAATGATGAGGTGAGTATTGATAATAAGAGGGCAGGAAATATCGTTACGTACAGATATATGGAAAGGCACCTATGTGACCTAGATTATGGGTTCGTGGTCTAAGGTTCAATTCGAAAACATAAGATATATTGTTATGGCCCGCGTCTGAGGTTCTTTCCCGAGCAGAGATTTATGCTCGGGTTCAATGAGTATCCGAAACAAGTGGTACATGGACACCATGGGTCCTCTGCAAGTCATGACTACTGAGCAATGACATCAGTTAGCATGTGTGTACAATGAGTATGGTATTGTGGCAGACTTATTTCTGTGTTATGGTTTTCCATTGATTGATTCTGTCAATTTGGGTGATTTGATTGATGATTATCCTTGGTTGAATTGTCATAGTTTATTTATTTCATATTTGTTGGCTAGCTTGTTTATTCTATTGATTTCATGAGATATGCATGATACTAATCTTAGTCGGCCTATGATATCTACCAGTACATAGTGTTTGTACTGATACTACCTTGCTGTATTCTTTGAGTGCAAATTGTGATACAAAGATTGCTACCCGCCCTCACATCTAGCATTGAGGACATTGCTGACAGATTTAGGGTGAGCTTTAATCCATGCCAAGACGCCCGAAGATCTTTCTCATATGATGTCTATTTCCTATTTTGGATATTATGGATATCTATTAGACATATTTCATTTCTTAGACGTGTTCTAGTTTAGATTCCTCGTACGATGACTTTCGAATTTTGGGGATTTTTGTATTAGTTAAAACTTCCGCATTTACTTCAGTATTTTTATGGAATGACTTATTTTGGTAATTTTTTGCTTGAATGAGTAATAACTGACTAATTTGGTTAATATAAATTCGGACCTGAATGAATAGATGACTTGTGTGTTGGTTCGCCCACTAGAAGTTAGTATGGGTACAGGTCATGGCGGGTTGGGTCGTGACAAAATAACCATCAATGTCTGGAATGGAAATAGACATTAATAAAAAGAAGATCTTCGGGCAGCCTGGCATTGATAGAAGTTCATCCTCAATATGTTAGCAAATGGCCTTAACGCTAAATATGAGGTCGGGTAGCACTCTCTAGATCACAATCTGCACTCAAAAGAATGCAGCAAGGTAGAATCAGTACAAACACTATGTACCGGTAGCTATCATAGGCTGACTAACATTAGTATTATGCATGAGTCATAAAATCAATAAAACAGACAGACCAGTCAGCAACACATAATCAAATAGCCTAACAAGAAGTCAACCAATAATAATAACAAGCAAGTCACCCAATGCTAGTAATTCAAGTTAATGGAAGCAAAGAACGAAAATAAGTCTACCAACAACGACCAAATGCACGTTGTACACACATGCTAACTGGTGTCATTTCCTAGTAGTCATGACCTACAGGGGACCCAGAGTGTCCATGTACCGCCCGTACTAGATTCACTTCTCTGACCCGAGCTTACAACTAGACCACATCCTCACCTCCGGTCAAATATGCTTGTTCATATCTAGGTCTCATCCTTACCCCCCGGTCAAATGAGATCATTTTGTACCTCAATTTCACTAAGAAGATCGTATTAACTTCTAGCCACAACATCATTAACCTGTGGGTTCCAACATATCGAATAGTGGCACCTAAGCCCACATAATCACTCAATTAATAGCATATGGAAATTTCAATCACACACATTATGCTTAAAGACTAGACATACTTTCTCCTATAAATTTCGCAACACATACATTCAACTAAGCAAAGTCTAACTCAAGTAGACCGTAACCTACCTCAATTGTAGAGTTGGAACAATGCAGACTACTCCGCTATAGCCTTTCCCTTCCGTAAAACCTCGGAACGTTCAAAGTCTAGCAATTAAGATGCTAAATAAGTCACAATAACTCTAGCCACAAAATCAGTTTAAAAAACACCCTTCCCTTTTTCCCCATTCTAATGGGTGAATGATTTCTAGGTGGAATCAATCTAATGATTGGCCTTAACAACCACGAACTATCAATTTACAAGGCTATTTAATCAAATAATCTATTACAAGCAGTTCCCATGGTCAAGCTACCATTTTTATGAAACCCTAAGTCTCAATTCACTTAGTTCATGTATCTAATGGTTCAAGTCTTAATTAAAGAGTGATAACCCAAGCCATTAGATGATAAACACACAATAATAATCAAAACCCACCAACTATTGAAAATCTATTAAGTTTTAGGTTTACTATTCCTAATTCACCATTGTAGACCCATAAAAAGGATGATAATCATAGAGATGAAAGCGTAATGATGGAAGGAATGGTTGACTCAAGATATTCTTACCCTAGCTTAGAATTTCTCCCTATCTTAGAATTTCGCCCTAGGTGCTTGTTGCGAACTATTTTGGAGTTTTATGAATAAAGAATTCAAAACTAAGTGTTTAAAATTGAGATTCTGTCCCCGTCGATTGCCGCGGCGGCCCAACCGTCGTTGCAGCGGGCCTGCTATTGGAGGCAAGTACCCGCCGTCGCGGACCATAACAAAACTGTCCTTCTGTTGTGGCGAGCCTGGTCCCGCTACAGCGGTCCAGTGCCCGCCATAGTGGACACTCCATATCCTCAGATGACCGCGGCGACGAGAGGGCCGCAGTGATACATACCCCGCTGCAGCAGTGCCACTGAGCCAGTAAGCTCGCTAATTTCACATTTTTTTAACTCTACCACCCAACACTTCATCCGAGGCCTCACAAACACATACACAAAACATGTACATTGATATAAAAACACCATACGGACTTACCCGTGGCCTTGAAATTCCTGATGGAGTTATAATTTCCTACGTCACCCCCGTTGGACTAAACACAAACAAATAATAATCATACACAGGCCAAGCAATAATCACAAACAAGCCAAGTTTTCAATCTATAGACTTATACATTAAAGATTCTATTAGCCCGTTCTACCCTTGGGAGGGTTCTATTTCGTAGGTGATCCTATATTTTCCATAACGACTGGGAGGGTCGTTACACCAGATACCTATTAAAACACCATTCGTCCTCGAACGGACAAGGTTGAGGAATCTAGGAGAAGGTACCTGTCTCGGCGAAAAGCTGAGGGTACTTGCTACGTATATCTGACTATGTTTCCCGAGTAGCTTCCTCAACTAGGCGATTCTTCCACTGAACCTTTACGGAGGCTATTTACTTCGAACTCAACTTATGGACGTCTCTATCTAAGATCACAATAGGTTCTTCCTCATACGTCAAGTTCTGATCTATCAAAATCGAATCCCAATGGATTATGTACGAACCATAGCCATGATACCTCTTTAACATCGAAACTAGAAATACCGGATGAATGCCTGATAAGATCGGAGGTAAAGCCAACTCATAAGCTATCTCCCTCACATGCTTGAGAATCTCAAATGACCCAATGAATCTCGGGCTACTTGCCCTTCTTCCCAAGCCTCATCGCACCCTTCATTAGTGAGAATTTCAACAATACTTATTCTCCCTCTCCAAACTCAAGATCTCGGACCTTACGATCTGTGTACTCCTTCTACCTACTCCGTGTAGCCAGAAGCTTAGCTTGAATCATTTTCACCTTCTCTAATGACTCCCTCAGAATGTCCGCACTCCTAGGTCATACCTCAAAGGTATCGAATCACCCAATAGGAGACCTACACTTCCTCTCATACAACACCTTAAATGGAGCCATGTCGATGCTTGAGTGGTAGCTATTATTACATACGAACTTCGCCAATGGTAAGAATTGATCCCAATGACCGCCAAAGTCTATCACACAGCCCCGAAGCGTATCCGCAAGAACCTGAATAGTCTGCTCGGACTTCCCGTCAGTCTAAGGGTGGAAATTTGTACTAAGTTCCAACTTAGTACCTAATTCCTCATGCAGATGCTCCAAAAATTGAGATGTGACCGTTGTACCCCTGTCGGACACGATAGAGATAGGAATCCCATGTAGTCTAACCACTTCATGGATGTATATCTTAACTAATTTCTCTATGTCATAAGTTATCCGAATCTTAACGAAGTGAGCAGACTTAGTCAACCTTAAATAATAACCCAGATAGAATCAAACTCTCCCAATATCTTCGGAAGACCAACCATGAAATCCATTGCTATTCTTTCTGTCACGACCCAACAAGAGGGCCATGACGGGCACCCAGAGCTAACACGACGAGCACCTCTAAACATACATCATATAATCATTTCTGGGTGGACCATAAAGATAGCTCATGGATATCATAATTTGTATATCCAATTGCCTCATAAGGCGGATACCATGCATGCTTAGCTTTCTTTGAAAAACATTCCACATACATGTATACGTAAAATAGAATTGCTGCAGAACGTGCAGCCCAATCCAAAAGCATATCATTTTGCCGCGGAACGAACGACCCGATCCATAAATATCATATATATAGTGCCGAGGAACGAATGGCCAGATCCATTTAACCATATATCCCGGGTATGGGCATCCCGGGTCCGGGACGATATCATAATATACCAACTGATCAGGTAGCTATGCGCATATAACGCCTCACCCTTTTGCTCATAACCCCATATGTATATATATATATATATATATATATATATATATATATATATATATATATATATATATATATATATATATATATATATATATATATATATATATATATATATACATACATACATAAAAATACATAAATCAAATCAACATCATCAAATAGCATTATCATTATCACTATATCCTTCCTTAGAAGATCAACTATCTTAAGGTGAAGTCGACGATGTCATGGGAGTCTCGAGAATTATGAACTTAGATAGCATTGAAAATAAAATCATTATCTTCACTATATCTCACCTCGAAGGAACGAGTAACATGAGGTGAGACCATCAACAATAAGTAAGATCAAGGGATTCATGGAATGGCTCGATAATTTCATAATGCTTTCAAATCTTAGCTTCAGAATTTCTAGAATAGAATCATCATCATCGTCACCGTCATTATAGAACATTTTTCATTTAAAATCATAAGAGCTTTCGAAATCTTGAATTCTTACTTTTGGGAATAAGAACGGCATAGAAATATAGACGAAATCCTAGCTTAAGAATCATGCCTTTGAAAGAAAGGGACGAGCCTTAACATACCTTTCGGTCGCCGTAGTCGTTCAACGTTTATTCTTCCAAGCTCGCAACTCTACACGTAAACCATCCATATTATTATTAGGCTCAATATCACACACTTGTCTCAAGCATTCAAATGGAATCGTTTTAGAATCTACTGAAATTCGGGCAGCATCTCCCCTATATTCTTTACCTCCTCCAAGTAAAAAAACAACTCCCAGACAATACCAACAGCATCAACAACAATATCAATACCAATATATTCCATAAAACATCCCACACGATGTTTCTCCAATTTTCAAACCTACCATAACAACATCCATAATAGCATAATCAAATAATTATATTCTATTTAATCTCAAACTAATCAAAAATTCTCTTTCAAGCTCACCTCTTGACCATCTACTATAATTAAACTCTTTATAATTATTCTCTCATGATTCTTTTCTTTTTAAGAATTGCTAAACCGTTACATCAACTCAATCATGTAAATAATAATAGGAAAAACATACCTTACAGTGGAAGAACTTCACTTTATTCACCCCTTTCATCACCACCTTGAAGAGAAACAAGAACAATTATCTTGCATGAATTTTCTTTGAGATTTTGATGTAGATACTCTCTCTTGATGATATGGAAAGGTTGTGGAAGATTATGGAGGGTTATGGAGTATTATGGAGGATTAGGAAAAATTATAGAAAGTTAAGGAAGGTTATGGGCAATTATATAACTCTCAAGAGCTCTTCAAGGACTCTCTAGAAATGTAGAGGATGAGAAAATGGTGAAAATTGATGAAATTTAATGGGTTACAGCAGTATTTATAGGGTGGGTTCAGGTCATGGTGGGTTGGGTCGTGAAAAAGTAACCATCAATGTCTGGAATGGAAATAGACATTAATAAGAAGAAGATCTTCTGTCACGACCCAACCCCGTAGGCCGTGACCAGTGCCCGAGCTGGACACTCGTATACACCTGTTACTATAATCGTTCACAATTAACATAATAGAGAACTTATATATATATATATATATATATATATATATATATATACAAAAGTAGGACGTCGTCCCAATACTGTCACATATATAAGCATCATAGCAACCTGTCTCCTGAGGAGTTACAACTTTCAACAGATAATATCGCACATAAGCCGGCAAGGCTATCACAATATAGGGGAAACGCCCCAATCATACACGAGCCAACAAGGCTTACCATAGCACACGGCTTTCAAAACGCATACATATATATATCTACGCAAGCCGACAAGGCTGCCACTACACACAACAGCCCAAAACATATATATACGCAAGCCGACAAGGCTGCCACTACGAATGGGTACGCCCCAAAACATAAGTCACATCCACACAACTAAGCAGCAACTATATACAGACCCACACATGTGTCTACAGACCTCTAAGAGTAATGACAATATCATATGACGGGACAGGGCCCCGTTGTACCCTGAACAAACACATATATATAACAAAGAGGATCTGCACAACAAAGCTAGGCTCCGGAACAAGGGAGCACTCTAAGATAGCTGAATAGATATCCTATGCTGGCGGATCACCAAAGCGAGCGTCTGTACCTGCGGGCATGAAACGCAGCCCCCCGAAAAAAGGGGGTCAGTACGGAATATGTACTGAGCATGTAAAGCATGGAATGTAGTAAATAGACTCATACTGAAACAAGGAGTGTAGAAACCAGTACAATAACCAGAAAACCACAAGGCTTACCTTTGAACATAAATCATACGTGTCAACATCATACCCAGATCATTATAGGACTTAATGACATAACTAGATAATCATCCTGTACATATGCATATATAACGTGTCCCGGCCCTCTAGTGAGGGACTCGGTAGATAGAATCATCATATACATGTACATATAACGTGTCCCGGCCCTCTAGTGAGGGACTCGGTGAATAAAATCATCTTATGCCATCCTGGCTGCTGTCCCCATATCATCATATCATCATGTCATCATGTCATCATATCATCATATAAATATACATATAACGTGTCCTGGCCCTCTAGTGAGGGACTCGGTGAATAATGCAGTGGATCTGTGCATGAAAACATGTCCTGGCCCGGGACTCAGTGAAAGACATATTGAGGCACGCACGAGAAGAATAGTGAGCAACTATATGCAAATTAAAACATTTTCAAAGACTCACTGGAATAATCAACACGAGTTATCATTTGAAAATCGAGACAATAGTCGTATCAAATATCTTTCGAATGTCACTCGGTACCACATCAACATCCTTCGAATGTCATCATAAAGTATATTAAGAGCCTTAGGAATCATAGTCATATGTCAATATAGTATGATGAACCTTATAGAAATCCTAACATTAGTTATCATAGAGTTCCCCAGAATAGGAACGGATAGACATCGACTATTATCCAACGTACAGAAAACTGAAAAGGGAGGCTCAATCACTTGAGAATTGTAATTTCAAGAAGTGAATAAGAATCATAAATATCACTCAAAGCTTATGAATGGAATTACCCCAAAGTTCATATCAGTCATCACTTAAGTCTAAGACATGCCAAAAGAAAGAAGGGACAGCTTTACATACCTGTTGACGACTAATCGCAAAACCGTTCGCTTTGTCGCTCTTTTAGCCTATTTAATACAAGGGTAATGTTATCGTTAGTAATCATATTTTTTAGTTCACAAATCTATATCCCATTTCTTATAGAACCTATATTTCAACTTATATATTCTTATTTAGGGTTTCCTATTAGTTAGGGACTAAACGAAAATCGGGCAGCACTTCCCCTATATATTCGTCTATCCCGAATTTCCAATTGTCCTCCTGTCGACACAGAAATACCAAAAACAACGACATACACATAAAATTCTCACAACTCAGCCCATAATATTTCTAACAGCCCCACAACTTTTTTTTTAAATTCATTTCAGCCCACAATTTCCTATAACATCAATTTCATGCAATTTCTTCTTCCAATTTCGTCCAATCCAATTTTAATCCTTCCATTACAACACCATTAACATAAATACACCATAACATATGAGAATCTTACCAAATTTTTCTCGGACGAATTTCTACTCTTAATTGCTCCAATTTCGCAATTTCTTCTTCACTAATCCAATATCCAACGTTGCTATTACCTCCTTGAACTTGTAAATCACCTCGGAATTGATTTAAAGCAAGAAAAATCACATTTTTATTTTATAAACTGCCATGGCCGTAGCAGCCATGGCCATAAGCTCCATACACATTATTTTTCCTTTCATTAAATATGGAATAGTGGAGACGAAGTGTACATTTTATCAAGTCATCCAATTCCTTATATGTGTTGCTGCCCATGTGGACACATGGCTGACACTAACCATTGCTCAATTGGTGCCACGTGGCAGCCCCTTAATTTTTTTTTTAACCACTAACCCTTACTTAAAAATTTAATCGTAATTAATTAGTCCTTATCTCCAATAATATTTTTACACTAAATAAAATTTATAACAATTTATATGATTATTAAAGTCGAAAATCAAAAGCTCTCATTTCGTGTCCAAAAATAATTCCGCCTTTAATTCGATTCGATTTTTCTTGCGGATAATTCGACGTGTAAATAAATGGGGTATAACATCCTTCCCCCCTTTGAAACATTCGTCCTCGAATGTTAAACTGATCTTGAATTCCCAATACTTTCTGAAGTGTTCTCTTAGTTAACTATACCCTTCACATACCTCTTCCGTTTGTCGGTTCGTTCTAATTCATTATAACGCATTCCAGGCCTCTAGATAGTCATTCCTGCAATACCTCCTCTTTCTGTTGCTTTCCGAGGTAATAATTCGACGTCATTATCTTTACTATCCTCTCTACTTCGCAGTCCGTTGTCAGTTGTATTGCGATCTCCTTTGCTGAATGTTACTGCCTCTCTTATCTGCATACTGTTCAGTTGTACTGTCATCGACTGATTCGGACTTGTACTCATGGTGCATGTAGTCATGATTCGACTCTTTCTGTTCTGTTGTTATTTCCTTAAGATAACGTATCGTTCACTTCACTCCACCTCCTTATCTTTAACCAAGATCTCATAATACGCAGACGTCCCTCATCGGTTCACTATACTTTAATACTCCTGGAGCACTGCAAGCTTCTGGTAACTTGTGGACCTTTCACAGGTTCTGTGAGTAAAACGAAACTTCCCAGAGGGTAACATTTTGTACTCCATTATCCTTGCCTTATTCTGCAGTGACTGTCCGTATTCTGAAATCCTCAACATCATATGTCACTCTCTGACTTTCTTTTTAAAGGTCTTTAAGTACCATTTGCTTTTATTTCTCGATCCCGATCTTTAGGGTTGGCTATCAAATAGTGCTAGGGTCCCCTCCTATTATAATTTTACTATCACCCAGTAACCAGTAACCCACTTGTGCTGGTTGTCTTGATTAGATCATTTCGTAATTCCCTTTACCCTAGCTCGCAATACTTTAGGCATATTATCTCGTGTTATTTCTCTATTTTTTTGACTCAAACTCTGTTATTTACCCTTTACTCTAACTTGCTCTTAGTCCTCCTATCACGTATCTTATTGCAATCTTTACACGGGTATGTGTAGGTGCTCAAATCAGTCCAGAGAATACCTTAGCGTTGCCTTCTGGTCTTTATGCTGACCCTATATTCTTCTCTCATATCTTTCAATTGATATAAAGGCTCAACTACGGCTTTTGCCCTCAGTACTAATTATATCTCTGTAGTTTTGCCTCAAACCATCTTATACCTTTCTTTGAGGAATCCAAAATATCACAACCATATTGTTGTTACTGAATTCTTACTCTTCTTTCAAGTGCTCACTTGGCCTCGTTCTTAGTATACAAGTATTCGTAGGTTGCATAATTATTCTTGTACAATTTGTACAAGTGCATCCAATCTTAGTTATAGTCATTCATTCTCCCGACTTATCCTGCTCGACATACCTTATTGTACTCTCACTCACTTACTGTCTATTTCGCCATACTCTTTTCCCTTCCTGTATTTACCATTTGGTTTTCTCGTATCCTACTACAGGAGAGATTTCCTATCCTTTTTCCTTTGCTAGTTATAGGTCACAACATCATTAGCCAATAACTCCATTGCTAACATCGTAACCTCTAACCCAGTATAGCCTTGCTATCCTTTATAATATCTCGTAAGTTACTTGTTACTGTTCTCTTGTCGTATTCTTCCTTTTTATAAACATCCACCTTCTGATGTCATATTATCCAAGGTCTTTACCAATAATTCTCAGAACTGTCTCAAATACCATCTTGGCTTCTATCCGTTTATTGTTGGCTTTCAGATCTTACCAACTTGTTTCAACATGGGATCTCACTTAAAGTTTAAGTTTTCACATTAATCGTGTTGCAGTGTCAGTTGATTTCATCTTATATTTGCATTTCTTTCATCCGCTTCCCCCCTTTAGGGTGTACCCACACCATTATCTATTTATATTCTACGCTATGTCTCCATTTCGAATTTTCAAATTCATATCACCATATCCATGTCTTCCTTTATATCATCTATAATTTAGTTTACCCATGTATGAAGCTCCAACACAATCACGAGGCGACGAGAACTCTCGATATATAGTACAAAATCTTATCTGATGGTTGGTACTCGAGTAATATAATTAATGTAGCAATTTATCCAAATCCACATTCCATTTATTCTGATCAATGATTAGCTAGTGCTTATAGTTGTTTCAAATTCTCCATTCGGTAGGACTTATATTCTGGTGATAAATGTCCAAGCTTTCTTAGACACCATCTTTATCTCAACGGATATCGTCTATTTCTTCTAATATATTTACAGTACATCAGTTGCTTTGCAAATCCGCAATCCTTATCGTTTAAGGATTTCACCAATTCTGAGGTGAGGTCACATACCCGTAGTACTTCTTTATGCCTCATGCTATTTTATCCTTATCGTATACCCAATGCTAACTTCTAACTTGCTCAAAATCATGTTGAATTTGTCTTACTAGTGGTCTTGTCTTATCACCTTCTCGTCATACTACACCTTAAGTTCATAGCTATATATTTCCCTTTTGTCCTATACTCATACCCAATTAGTTACGTCTGTCTTAGGTGCTTCCTTTAGTATCCCTTCCATTTTTCCAGTCTATGTCCATCTTTTATTTGTGCATGAGCAATCTCATGGTACCCCTATATCTTTCGGAAAACACTACTTCTACATAATCCCTTTCTTGTTTTTAGAATATATTCTGCTCATCCCTATTTGTTCTTATCATACCAGTCATTTCTGGCATTCATCCTGTCTTGTTGCTCATCTTCCTTTAGGGTGGTCTTTCACAGTTCTGTCACTTGTATTACTCATTTTTCCAAGCCATACATGTCATAACGCATCGCTCTACTATAATCCCACTCGCTTTCTGCTTATCTTCCTCTTGCTATTAACTCCTTCTCTTCCTGTGCTCGATTTCACTTTCGTTACCACTTGACTTTTATTCTGGACTTTCCCTAATGAACTTTGCAAGTCTTTCTTGTTCGTTCTACATTTGCTTTTCCGTTTCACACTAATCACATCGTATTCTTTAGCTACTTCCTTGCTAGGCTTAACTCATTTCTATGGCAATCCTTATGGTGTTCACATTACATCCTGTTCGTAATCCATCCTATAACGTATCACTTTTTAATCCTATTCACGATGCTTACTATATTTTAATTACACTCTGTAGATTAGGCGTACTTTAACCCTTCACCCCTTCTGATCAATCTTATCCTTTAACATCTCACCAGCTGTCTTATCAATACTTTCATGACTTGTCATAACTCTTCCTCCTCCGTACTTTTATCTTAATCATACTACTATTCCTTTTAATTGTAAACTCACCGTGACTTATCCCTGCTTATCAGCTCAGTCGATATTTCAATATAACCTTTTCTGACCATCCTCTTTGCCTTGAGGTATGAAATAAACCTACCCCTCGGCGATGTTATATTTCTTATCCACTCTATAAGTGACTCTCTTGGAAACTGAAATCGGACTATCTTACCTCTACCATCAACGTTAGTATAACAAGAAGCTAACCAATCCATATCCATAATAACATCAAATTCAGTCATACCTAGCTCTATCAGATCTGCCTTGGTGCAACGACTGTGTATGATCACCGAACAATCTCTATACACTTGCCTTGCTATAACAGAATCTCCTACTTCTCAGTTCACCCGATACTTCAATAAAATGTCTTGTTGAAATTTGCCACCTTTTTTCAAAATCACCCCTTAGTATTACAAGCCCTTCCAAATTGTCCTAGCGTTTCATCAACCACACGTGGAACACATGATCCATAACAGCTCACAAGTTTAAGTTTTCCTTCCACAAATTCTATCTTCAATTAGTTGATTAAAAACTAATAAAAGGTTACTATGAAACATCCTCCAACCACCAGCAGAAGAAAACTAGAACCATAGGACTCCTTAGTGCTTGATTCGCATAGTTTACCTCCATATTTGTCCTGGGGTCGTGAGCGAACCATTTAGTTCACCAACTACTTGTTGTATGCTTGTACTCTTCCAATAAAAGGAAACTTAATTGCTGGACATTTTCGCCCTTCAACGTGAGCCTTTTCATAAGGCAAAAATATGGCTGAAAGGTATTCTGGTCCATTCAAATGAATTCCAAACTCTGCTGCTCGTATACGCTTCTTCAAAACAAGGTCCCCCAAATAAGAATGATGCCTCTTATGGATGACGTGGGGGTATTTCTTAAAGCTTTAGTCCAACATAATAAATTTACCTTGTCGGTATCAACCCTCCAAACATATTATGAATTTATCTCATTCCCTTATTTTTCCTATTTCTGGGAAAATTTGGGCAGAGTTTCCTCTGTACTTCTTACTATCCCAGAACCTGCACGCAGGAAATACCAACAATGCCTCACAGGGCCAACATATATACACATATATCATATCGTACAGGGCTCCCAATTTCAAATGAGGGTGTAAAGGTGTCGAGACTTACCTGTCATATCGCATCTCGAGACGTACCTGATTCCTTAATGATCCATCCTGCTATACCTTCCTATCTACCTTCTCTTTCATTTTTCCAACTTTACATCTCAATCATATTTCAATATTCTTACCTGTATACTGTGTAACCTCCAATATCTTCAGTCGCTTTCTTCTGTCAATGTCGTTCTTCAGCTGAAATCAAATGTTAGTATAAGGAATTTCATTTTCTATGTCTGGGCTCTATTGCACGATCTTAGATATGAAAGAAAGGTAACATCCTAAATGTTCGGTAGCTTCCTGTTTATAGATGTGGTGCACAACACACCGATAAACAAGACTCTACTAGACACGGTCTGTAGACACTCCAAGGACGAACTGCTCTGATACCACTTTTGTCACGACCCAACCCCGTAGGCCGTGACTAGTGCCCGAGCTGGACACTCGTATACACCTGTTACTATAATCGTTCGCAATTAACATAATAGAGAACTTATATATATATATATATATATATATATATATATATACAAAAGCAGGACGTCGTCCCAATACTGTCACATATATACGCATCATAGCAACCTGTCTCTTGAGGAGTTACAACTTTAAACAGATAATATCGCATATAAGCCGGCAAGGCTATCACAATATAGGGGAAACGCCCCTATCATACACGAACCAACAAGGCTTACCATAGCACACGGCTTTCAAAACGCATACATATATATATCTACGCAAGCCGACAAGGCTGCCACTACACACAACAGCCCAAAACATATATATACGCAAGCCGACAAGGCTGCCACTACGAATGGGTACGCCCCAAAACATAAGTCACATCCACACAACTAAGCAGCAACTATATACAGACCCACACATGTGTCTACAGACCTCTAAGAGTAATGACAATATCATATGACGGGACAGGGCCCCGTTGTACCCTGAACAAACACATATATATAACAAAGAGGATCTGCACCACAAAGCTAGGCTCCGGAACAAGGGAGCACTCCAAGATAGCTGAATAGATATCCTATGCTGGCGGATCACCAAAGTGAGCGTCTGTACCTGCGGGCATGAAACGCAGCCCCCCGAAGAAAGGGGGTCAGTACGGAATATGTACTGAGCATGTAAAGCATAGAATGTAGTAAATAGACTCATACTGAAACAAGGAGTGTAGAAACCAGTACAATAACCAGAAAACCACAAGGCTTACCTTTGAACATAATCATACGTGTCAACATCATACCCAGATCATTATAGGACTTAATGACATAACTAGATAATCATCCTATACATATGCATATATAACGTGTCCCGGCCCTCTAGTGAGGGACTCGGTAGATAGAATCATCATATACATGTACATATAACGTGTCCCGGCCCTCTAGTGAGGGACTCGGTGAATAAAATCATCATATGCCATCCTGGCCGCTGTCCCCATATCATCATATCATCATGTCATCATATCATCATATACATATACATATAACGTGTCCCGGCCCTCTAGTGAGGAACTCGGTGAATAATGCAGTGGATCTGTGCACGAAAACATGTCCTGGCCCGGGACTCAGTGAAAGACATATTGAGGCACGCACGAGCAGAGTAGTGAGCAACTATATGCAAATTAAAACATTTTCAGAGACTCACTGGAATAATCAACACGAGTTATCATTTGAAAATCGAGACAATAGTCGTATCAAATATCTTTCGAATGTCACTCGGTACCACATCAACATCCTTCGAATGTCATCATAAAGTATATTAAGAGCCTTAGGAATCATAGTCATATGTCAATATAGTATGATGAACCTTATAGAAATCCTAACATTAGTTATCATAGAGTTCCCCAGAATAGGAACGGATAGACATCGACTATTATCCAACGTACAGAAAACTGAAAAGGGAGGCTCAATCACTTGAGAATTGTAATTTCAAGAAGTGAATAAGAATCATAAATATCACTCAAAGCTTATGAATGGAATTACCCCAAAGTTCATATCAGTCATCACTTAAGTCTAAGACATGCCAAAAGAAAGAAGGGACAACTTTACATACCTGTTGACGACTAATCGCAAAACCGTTCGCTTTGTCGCTCTTTTAGCCTATTTAATACAAGGGTAATGTTATCGTTAGTAATCATATTTTTTAGTTCACAAATCTATATCCCATTTCTTATAGAACCTATATTTCAACTTATATATTCTTATTTAGGGTTTCCTATTAGTTAGGAACTTAACGAAAATTGGGCAGAACTTCCCCTACATATTCGCCTATCCCGAATTTCCAATTGTCCTCCTGTCGACACAGAAATACCAACAACAACGACATACACATAAAATTCTCACAACTCAGCCCATAATATTCTTAACAGCCCCACAACTTTTTTTTAAAATTCATTTCAGCCCACAATTTGCTATAACATCAATTTCATGCAATTTTCTTCTTCCAATTTCGTCCAATCCAATTTTAATCCTTCCAAAACAACACCATTAACATAAATACACCATAAAATATGAAAATCTTACCAAATTTTTCTCGGAGGAATTTCTACTCTTAATTGCTCCAATTTCGCAATTTCTTCTTCACTGATCCAATATCCAACGTTGCTATTACCTCCTTGAACTTGTAAATCACCTCGGAATTGATTTAAATCAAGAAAACTCACATTTTTATTTTATAAACTGCCATGGCCGTAGCAGCCATGGCCATAAGCTCCATACACATTTTTTTTTCCTTTCATTAAATATGGAATAGTGGAGACGAAGTGTACATTTTATCAAGTCATCCAATTCCTTATATGTGTTGCTGCCCATGTGGACACATGGCTGCCACTAACCATTGCTCAATTGGTGCCACGTGGCAGCCCCTTAATTTGTTTTTTAACCACTAACCCCTTACTTAAAAATTTAATCGTAATTAATTAGTCCTTATCTCCAATAATATTTTTACACTAAATAAAATTTATAACAATTTATATGATAATTAAAGTCGAAAATCAAAAGCTCTCATTTCGTGTCCAAAAATAATTCCGCCTTTAACTCGATTCGATTTTTCTTGCGGATAATTCGACGTGTAAATATATGGGGTATAACATCTTTGGGCAGCGTGGCATTGATAAAAGTTCACCCTCAATATGTTAGCAAATGGCCTTAACGCTAAATATGAGGTTGGGTAGTAGTCTCTGGATCATAATCTGCACTCAAAAGAATGCAGCAAGGTAGTATCAGTACAAACACTATGTACCAGTAGATATCATAGGCCGACTAAAATTAGTATTATGCATGAATCATAAAATCAATAAAATAGACAGACCTGTCAGCAACACATAATCAAATAGCCTAACAACAAGTCAACCAATAATAATAACAAGCAAGTCACCCAATGATACCAATTCAAGTTAGTGGAAGCAAACAAAGAAAATAAGTCTACCAACAACGACCAAATGCACGCTATACACACATGCTAACTGGTGTCATTGTCCAGTAGTCATGACCTGCAGGGGACCCACGGCGTCCATGTACCGCTCGTACTGGATTCACTTCTCTGACCCGAGCTTACAACTAGACCACATACTCACCTCTGGTCAAATATACTTGTTCATATCTAGGTCTCATCCTTACCCCCCCCCCCCCCCCCCGGTCAAATGAGATCATTTTGTACCTCAATTTCACTAAGAAGATCGTATTAACTTCTAGCCACAACATCATTAACCTGTGGGTTCAAACATATCCAATAGTGGCACCTAAGCCCACATAATCACTCAATTAATAGCATAGGGAAATTTCAATCACACACATTATGCTTAAAGACTAGACATACTTTCTCTTATCAATTTCACAACACATAAATTCAACTAAGCAAAGTCTAACTCAAGTAGATCGTAACCTACCTCAATTGTAGAGCTGGAACAATGTAGACTACTCCACTATAGCTTTTCTCTTCCATAAAGCCTCGGAACGTTCAAAATCTAGCAATTAAGATGCTAAATAAGTCACAATAACTCTAGCCACAAAATCAGTTTAAAGAACACCCTTCTCTTTTCCCCCATTCTAATGGGTGAATGATTTCTAGGTGGAATCAATCTAATGATTGGCCTTAACAACCACGAACTATCAATTTACAGGGCTATTTAATCAAATCATCTATTACAAGCAGTTCCCATGGTCAAGCTACGATTTTTATGAAACCCTAAGTCTCAATTCACTTAGTTCATGTATCTAATGGTTCAAGTCTTGATTAAAGAGTGATAACCCAAGCCATTAGATGATAAACACACAATAATAATCAAAACCCACCAACTATTGAATGTGTATTATGTTCTAGGTTTACTATTCCTAATTCACCATTGTAGACCCATAAAAAGGATGATAATCATAGAGATGAAAGCGTAATGATGGAAGGAATGGTTGACTCAAGATATTCTTTCCCTAGCTTAGAATTTCGCCCTAGGTGCTTGTTGGGAACTATTTTGGAGTTTTATGAGTAAAGAATTCAAAACTAAGTGTTTAAAATTGAGATTCTGTCCCCGTCGACTGTTGCGGCGGTACAACCATCGTTGCAGCGGTCCCGCTATAGCAGGCAAGTACCCGCCGTCGCGGACCATAACAAAACTGTCCCTTTGTTGTGGCAAGCCTGGTCCCGCTACAGCGGTCCAGTGCCCGCCATAGCGGACATTCTATATCCTCAGATATCCGCGGCGGCGAGAGGGCCGTAACGATACATACCTCGCTGCAGCAGTGCCACTGAGCCAGTAAGCTCACTAATTTCACATTTTTTTAACTCTACCACCTAACACTTCATCCGAGGCCTCACAAACACATACACAAAACATGTACATTGATATAAAAACACCATATAGACTTACCCGTGGCCTTGAAATTCCCGATGGAGTTCTAATTTCCTACATCACCCCTAATGGACTAAACACAAACAAATAATAATCATACACAGGCCAAGCAATAATCACAAAAAATCCAAGTTTTCAATCCTTAGACTTATATATTCAAGTTTCTGTTAGCCCGTTCTACCCTTGGGAGGGTTCTATTTCGTAGGTGATCCTATATTTTCCATAACGACCGGGAGGGTCGTTACACCAGATACCAATTAAAACACCGTTCGTCCTCGAACAGACAAGGTTGAGGAATCTAGGAGAAGGTACCTGTCTCGGCGAAAAGCTAAGGGCACTTCCTACGTATATCTGACTATGTTTCCCGAGTAGCTTCCTCAACTAGGCGATTCTTCCACTAAACCTTTACAGAGGCTATTTACTTCAAACTCAACTTAGGGACGTCTATATCTAAGATCGCAATAGGCACTTCCTCATACGTCAAGTTCTCATCTATCAAAATCGAATCCCAACGGATTATGTACGAACCATGGCCATGATACCTCTTCAACATCGAAATGAGAAATACCGGATGAATTCCTAATAAGCTCGGAGGTAAAGCCAACTCATAAGCTACCTCCCTCACACACTTGAGAATCTCAAATGGCCCAATGAATCTGGAGCTACTTGCCCTACTTCCCAAGCCTCATCGCACCCTTCTGTCACGACCCGGCTAGGGGGCCGCGATGAGCACCCGGAGCTACCCCACCCGGGCACCCCTTATCGTACATAACATAACATCTAAGAGAACTGTAAATAAATTCATGCATTTTAATCATATTAATCCCATTAGACGACCATCATCATTTAACACATCATAGGCATCTATGCCACATCATAAGTACATACTTGCTTTTCCATAGGCCGACATGGCCAAATATCTCTACCCACATACACATGACTACGAGCCTCTAAGAGTATGACACATCATATGAGCGGGACAGGACCCTGCTATGCCCATAATTATGTACACAAAAGAGTGAGTACCCAAAAGCTCTGGCTCCGAAGAAATGGAGCTCTGCTATGCAATCTCTGAATAAGCAGCTATGGATCAAGTCTGTCTCCCGGTGCACCTGCGGGCATGACGCAGCGTCCACAAACAAAAGGACGTCAGTACGAAGAATGTACTGAGTACGTAAAGCGTGAGCAACATCGATATAGAGGCATAATAAGCAACATATGAAATAGCATAGAAAGAGAGACATTATTATCATCATCATGGTACATACTTGCTTTTCCATAGGGACTTCTCATTTCTAATACGTATCATGTGTACATAGTCTTATCACATTCATATTCATATTTTATACATAGACATATCATATATATAGTATTTTCATAACATACCCGACCTCGTAGGATCGGTGTTTCATACATACTTGGCCAACCAAGGCTCAAGATCATACATACCTGGCCCTACCAAGGCATCAGGGTTATCCGTACCTTCTGTAGAAGTGCGCGCGCGTTACGTAATCATATACATACTTTATACATATTCATATACATATATTCTTACCCGGCATCATAAGCTCGGAGTCTTATCATAGCCCTTAGTAGGCACACATATATACATATAATAGCTCGTAAGCATTTCTAGTCCCAATTACTCTCATCGTCATTACTATCGTCACATCTACCTTATAGGCTTACTCGTCATACGAGGAACATAGTATAATCATAGTACATATCAAGGATCGTGAGCTTGTGAGCTCGGAATATTGATCATTTAGAGACAACATACTCATGTAGAGGACTTAGGAATTTGGCCAAGAACCATGCCTTATGAAAGAAGGGTTAGCCTCACATACCTCTTCGTCGAACTATTCTACACTTGCGCATACTCCTTCGATGCTCAAGTTTCTACCTTCATTAATATTATAACAATAGCCATTAGTCATTCACATTATCCACATTCCTCATTTTACCTTCCATTGACCATTTTAGTATATACTTCTATCATCCAAGTATTTCAACTCCCCAATACGTTAACCAACATATAAATATCATGAATCTTACCTTAGATGATGTAGGAACAAGCTTTGGTTGATAATACTTCACTTTGAGCAAAACCCTAGTTTTTCTCCATTTGCATTTCTTGACTTGAATGGTATTTAATGGCTTGCTTACACTTGATTCACTTGTTTATGTTGTTGGTGACTTATAATCCTTGAAAACTTATGAAATTAATGTAGAGAGATGATTCTAGAGAGAAGTGGTGTAATGTAGAAATGAAATAAAACAAGTCTTGGTCCCCATATTTAATGAATTGAAAATCTGTGCTGAGGTGAACAGTGGTCGTCCATGGAGGTTTACCGTCCATATTCCACTTTACGGACCGTCCCTCGTGGTCGTCTTTAACCTTAAGCAGAGCCAGAAACTTTGGGCTGCATGCATGGTGGTTTACGACCATGGTTTACGGGCCGTAAATCACTTTACGGTCCGTCCTCCTGGTCATATTTTACCATTTCTCGACTGGCAGAAAGTTGAAGCCTTGCATGGCAGTTTACCACTGCCAATTTACGGACCGTGTTCCATTTTACGGTCCGTATTTTGCACTTTACGACCACTGGGCTGTTTTGCCAACTTTCAACTTTTCACATTTCTCGACTTTTCATTCTAATCATTCTCATCCATATACGCACATTGCTCATGAAACATTATACCCTCGCACACATCACTAGTTCGTTTACTTGCGTACCAACGGGAAATTTTCCGAGGTGTAACATTCTACCCCCCTTAGGAACATTCGTCCTCGAATGTTAAGGGCTTGGGAATTCTATAAAGTTTTGCCAGGGTTTCCTTTGTAATGTGGCACTACCACCCTGTCACAGCAACCCACAATAACAATGCCTCACAGGGCAACAATACAACAGCAATAGAAATTTGGCCACACACACGACCCAAAAGCATAAAAAGAATCATACATACCTCATGATCTCGACGTCTCATTTAGGACTTCTTCCAAAGGCTGAAATAGATGCGGGTACTTGGATCACATATTTTCTTCCGCTTCCCATGTCATTTCCTCTCGATTGTTATTTCTCCACAAAACTTTAACTAAGGCCACTTCTTTGTTTCTAAGCCTCCGTACTTGCCTATCTAATATGGCAATGGGTGTTTCGTCATAGGATGGCCTTTCTGTCACTTGGACATCATTTACTGGGACGATCCTCGTAGGATCTCCAACACATTTACGAAGCATCGAGACATGAAAAACTAGATGAACTGACTCCAAGTCTGGAGGTAAGTCTAATTCATAGGCCACTTTGCCTACCTTCCGCACAATCTCATAAGGCCCTATATACCGGGGACTAAGCTTCCCCTTTTTGCCAAATCTCATAACGCCCTTCATCGGCGATACTTTCAAGAACACCCAATCCTTAACTTGGAACTCTAAGTCCCTTCGACGATTATCCGCATAGGACTTCTGATGACTTTGAGCCACTAACAACCGATCTTGTATGAGCTTGAATTTTTCTATGGCTTGCTGGACCAAATCTGGTCCTATCAATTTAGTCTCGCCTACCTCAAACCACCCAATCGGGGATCTACACTTTCGCCCATATAAAGCCTCATACGGTGCCATTTGAATGCTACAATGATCACTGTTATTGTAGGCAAACTCAATGAGTGGCAAATGGCATCCCAACTACCTCCAAAATCTATCATACATGCCCGTAACATATCTTCAAGAGTATGAATGGTACGTTCAGCTTGCCCATCGG
Source organism: Lycium barbarum (assembly GCF_019175385.1). NCBI lineage: Eukaryota > Viridiplantae > Streptophyta > Magnoliopsida > Solanales > Solanaceae > Lycium > Lycium barbarum. The sequence continues at coordinate 95,752,773 of NC_083343.1, read as the reverse complement.
TCTGTGGGTGAAATGTCGTGCTGAGGCTCACTCGGGTCCCTAAACCCTCTTGAAAAGACTCCCAAAATTTGGCCGTAAACTGAGTCCCTCTGTCGGAGATAATAGATACTGGGACGCCATGGAGTCTCACTATCTCTTTAAGATAAAGCTTTGCATAATCTTCTGCCACATAGGTCGTCCTGACTAGTAAGAAATGAGCTGACTTTGTGAGTCTATCAACAATCACCCATATAGAATAACACTTACGTCGAGAACGGGGTAAACCTATAATGAAGTCCATGTTAATCACTTCCCACTTCCAAGTTTGGATCTCTATAGCTTGTAGCAATCCGCCCGACTTTTGGTGTTCAATTTTCACTTGCTGGCAATTGGGACATTGAGCTACGAATTCTGCCATATCCTTCTTCATCCCACTCCACCAATATATAGACTTAAGATCATGATACATCTTCGTCGATCCGGGGTAGACAGAATAACGGGAACAATGAGCTTCCCTCAATATTTGGTGTCGTAAGTCTGCCATATCGGGAACACATAATCTGCCTCGACATCGGAGAACTCCGTCTCCTGAAATATCAAACGATGACTCCTCTTTCTGAGGGAGTGTATCTCTGTGCTGCATCAGCATGTGATCCTCATATTGTCGCTCTTTTACTTCCGCTACTAGCGATGAAACTGCTGAATTCTGAATAGTTACTTTGCTGCTACCTGAGCCCACTACTCAGACTCCTAGGCTAGCTAACTGTTGAAGCTCACGGGTCATTTCCCTCTTTCCTTGTCGTATTCCACATAGACTTCCCATGGATCTGCGGCTAACAACATTAGCCACAACGTTAGCCTTTCCGGGGTGATACAAGATATCAACGTCATAATCTTTCAGCAGCTCCAACCATCGTCGTTGCCGCAAATTTAACTCTTTCTGCTTGAAGATGTACTGGAGACTCTTATGATCTGTACAAATATCCACATGCACACCGTATAAATAATGTCTCCATATCTTTAGAGCATGAACCACCGCAGCCAATTCTAAATCATGGGTTGGATAGTTCTGTTCATGTTTCCGTAATTGCCTAGAAGAATACGCAATCACCTTGCCGTGTTGCATCAATAAACAACCTAGCCCGACGCCTGAAGCATCGCAATAAACAACATATCCTTTCAATTCCTCTAGAAGTGTCAAGACTGGGGCTGAAGTCAATCGGTCTTTCAACTCTTGGAAACTACGTTCGCAAGCATCTGTCCATTGAAACTTAGCTGACTTCTGAGTCATCTTTGTGAGTGGTGCAGAAATAGAAGAAAAACCCTCAACGAATCTCCTGTAATAGCCTGCTAAGCCCAGAAAGCTACGAACCTCCGTAGGAGTCGTGGGCCTTGGCCAAGTCTTCACGGCCTCGATCTTTTGGCTATCCACCCGAATACCATCAGCTGCAACAATATGGCCCAGAAATGATACTGAGTTCAACCAAACTCACACTTGGAGAATTTTGCAAACAACTCTCGAGCTCGAAGAACTCCAAGGACAATTCGCAAATGATCCGCATGCTCGGCCTCGGATCTAGAATACACTAAGATGCCATCGATGAATACAATTACAAATAGATCCAGAAAAGGTCTGAATACATTATTCATTTGGTCCATAGACACTGTCGGCACATTAGTTAGCCCAAACTACATTACTCGGAACTCGAAATGGCCATACCTTGTTCTGAAAGCTGTCTTAGGGATATCTTTCTCTTTAACTCTCACTTGGTGATACCCGGACCTCAAATCAATCTTTGAAAACCATTTGGCACCTTGCAATTGATCAAATAAATCATCAATCCTCGGGAGAGGATACTTGTTCTTAATCGTCACTTTCTTCAATTGCCGATAATCAATGCACATTCTCAAGGAGCCATCTTTCTTTCGGACAAACAGTACGGGTGCTCCCCACGGGGATGAACTAGGCCTAATGAAGCCCTTTTCAAGCAAGTCTTTCAATTGCTCTTTCAACTCTTTCAATTCTGCAGATGCCATCCTATAGGGAGGAATAGATATGGGTTTAGTGTCTGGCAACACATCAATCGCAAAATCAATCTCACGCTCAGGAGGAAGGCCTGGAAGCTCTTCCGGGAACACATCCGGAAATTCATTCACTACCGGAACTGACTGAAGAGTTGGCGATTCAGCCTCTACATCTTGAACTCGCACTAGGTCATAAATACACCCTTTCGTGATCATTTTCCTTGCCTTTAGATAGGAAATAAACCTACCTTTTGGTGATGCCATATTTCCCTTCCATTTTAAAGCTGGTTCTCCCGGAAATTGGAAATGAGCCATTTTCATCCTACAATCGACATTGGCGTAACAAGAAGCTAACCAATCCATGCCCATAATGACATCAAAATCTACCATCTTTAGTTCATGCAAGTCATCTATAGTACGGTGGTCACATATCACGACTACACAATTTCTATTCACTCGGCTAGCTATTACCGATTCGCCAACGGGCGTAGACACCTCAAAAGGTTTGATCGACTCCGGCTCGACTATTAACCGACCCGCAATGTATGGAGTAACATAAGACAATGTGGAGCCCGGATCAATCAAAGAATATACATCATGAGAGAATACCGATAATATACCTGTGACTACGTCAGGAGAAGACTCAAGATCTTGGCGTCTAGACAAAGCATAAATACGGTGCTGAGGACCGCTAGAAGTGGGAGCTCTCCCTCTGCCTCTACCATGGCCAGCTGGCGCATGTGAACCTGGCCCCGTAGGGCGTACCGATGCTGAAGATCCGGCTGCTGACCCTGAAGGCTGGGTACTACCTCTGCCATGAACTGAGGGGCAATCACGCATAATATGGCCTGGCCGGCCACATGAATAGCAAGCGTCTGAACCTGATCAACACTGACCCCAATGCATCTTCCTACACTGGGAACACTGTGGTACGGGTGGCCTTGACGGGCCTAAATCATCTCTGAACTGAGGTCCTGAATAACTCGGACTCGACCCTGAACGAGCAGATCTATCAAGGCCCTGGCCTAAAAACCGTGGAAGGGGATTGGTCATAGAATAGCCTGAATGGCTGGGAAACTGCTGTCTGTGTCCGCCTCTGGACTCGCTCCTCGAACCCGAAGATCTGGCCCTCTTGCTATGGCCCCTATCCTGCTCACATTCATTTCTCCGCTGTTGTAGGTGTTCCTCTAATTCCTGAGCATATGCCTGAATGCGTGCAATATCCATGCCATCCTGAAGGGACGCAGTCAAGCATTTATCCATCAAGTGTGGCCCTAGGCCTTTCACGAACCGGTGTACCCAATCGCCCATATCCGCTACCATGGCCGAAGCATACCTGGCCAAGGAGTTGAAGCGGAGACTATACTCTGTGGCACTCATGCTACCTTGCCACAAATTCAATAATTTATCGGCCCTAGCTCGCCGAACTTCCGGAGGCATGTAATGACGGAGAAAAGCATCAACGAACTCTTGCTATACCGGTGGGGGTGCATTGGCTCCCCGTGAAGCCATCCAAACTGTATACCACTGGATTGAGACATCCCTCAATCTATACGACGCTAGCTCCACCAACTCAGTGTCTGAAGCATGTATCAATCGGAGCGTCCCCAACATACCGTCTATGAAGTCCTGAGGATCCTCCTCCAGGCTTGACCCAAAGAATTCCGGGGGTTTCAAAGTAATAAAGTCATGGGCCCTTGCACTAACAGCCCTGTCTCCATGCCCTGAGCTTTGCCTCTGAGTCTGGGCCGCAACCAATTGAGTCAATAAATTAATGGCCTCTTTCACATCCTGGCCCGAAGCATCTGGTGGAGGAGCCGGAGCTGGGGCTGAGGCTCTCTCACGCTCCTCAGTAATAGGCACTGTCTGGGAGGATTGAGATTGAGCCGCACTCTGGGACTCACTTTCCTCTACTACCGGTGGCGGTGCTCTTTTAGCTCACTTTTCTGTCACCATCTTTCCCTTCTGGGTTGCCGTAGCCTTTTTCTTTATAGGCATCCTCTGAAATACATAACGCACAATTAAGGAACAAGATTTTCTTACATCATAGCTCTATCGCACGATTCTTATGAAGAAAGAAGGTCATTTATTCCTAAAATGTCTGCAGCTTCCTGTTTATAAGCGTGGCGCGCAACACACCCATAACCAAGACTCTACTAGACATGGCTCGTAGACACATCCTAGGACTGAACTGCTCTGATACAACTTTTGTCACGACCCGGCTAGGGGGCCGCGACGAGCACCCGGAGCTACCCCACCCGGGCACCCCTTATCGTACATAACATAACATCTAAGCGAACCGTAAATCAATTCATGCATTTTAATCATATTAATACCATTAGACGACCATCATCATTTAACACATCATAGTAATCCATGCCACATCATAAGTACAAGACCGACGAGGCCAACAAAAGATATACAAAACATAGGCCGACATGGCCAAACATCTCTACCCACATACACATGACTACGAGCCTCTAAGAGTATGACACATCATATGAGCGGGACAGGACCCCGCTATGCCCATAATTATGTAAACAAAAGAGTGAGTACCCAAAAGCTCTAGCTCCGAAGAAATGGAGCTCTGCTATGCAATCTCTGAATAAGCAGCTATGGATCAAGTCTGTCTCCCGGTGCACCTGCGGGCATGACGCAGCGTCCACAAACAAAAGGACGTCAGTACGAAGAATGTACTGAGTACGTAAAGCGTGAGCAACATCGATATAGAGGCATAATAAGCAACATATGAAATAGCATAGAAAGAGAGACATTATTATCATCATCATGGTACATACTTGCTTTTCCATAGGGACTTCTCATTTCTAATACGTATCATGTGTACATAGTCTTCTCACATTCATATTCATATTTTATACATATACATATCATATATATAGTATTTTCATAACATACCCGACCTCGTAGGATCGGTGTTTCATACATACTTGGCCAACCAAGGCTCAAGATCATACATACCTGGCCCTACCAAGGCATCAGGGTTATCCGTACCTTCTGTAGAAGTGCGCGCGCGTTACGTAATCATATACATACTTTATACATATTCATATACATATATTCTTACCCGGCATCATAAGCTCGGAGTCTTATCATAGCCCTTAGTAGGCACACATATATACATATAATAGCTCGTAAGCATTTCTAGTCCCAATTACTCTCATCGTCATTACTATCGTCACATCTACCTTATAGGCTTACTCGTCATACGAGGAACATAGTATAATCATAGTACATATCAAGGATCGTGAGCTTGTGAGCTCGGAATATTGATCATTTAGAGACAACATACTCATGTAGAGGACTTAGGAATTTGGCCAAGAACCATGCCTTATGAAAGAAGGGTTAGCCTCACATACCTCTTCGTCGAACTATTCTACACTTGCGCATACTCCTTCGATGCTCAAGTTTCTACCTTCATTAATATTATAACAATAGCCATTAGTCATTCACATTATCCACATTCCTCATTTTACCTTCCATTGACCATTTTAGTATATACTTCTATCATCCAAGTATTTCAACTCCCCAATACGTTAACCAACATATAAATATCATGAATCTTACCTTAGATGATGTAGGAACAAGCTTTGGTTGATAATACTTCACTTTGAGCAAAACCCTAGTTTTTCTCCATTTGCATTTCTTGACTTGAATGGTATTTAATGGCTTGCTTACACTTGATTCACTTGTTTATGTTGTTGGTGACTTATAATCCTTGAAAACTTATGAAATTAATGTAGAGAGATCATTCTAGAGAGAAGTGGTGTAATGTAGAAATGAAATAAAACAAGTCTTGGTCCCCATATTTAATGAATTAAAAATCTGTGCTGAGGTGAACAGTGGTCGTCCATGGAGGTTTACCGTCCATATTCCACTTTACGGACCGTCCCTCGTGGTCGTCTTTAACCTTAAGCAGAGCCAGAAACTTTGGGCTGCATGCATGGTGGTTTACGACCATGGTTTACGGGCCGTAAATCACTTTACGGTCCGTCCTCCTGGTCATATTTTACCATTTCTCGACTAGCAGAAAGTTGAAGCCTTGCATGGCAGTTTACGACTGCCAATTTACGGACCGTGTTCCATTTTACGGTCCGTATTTTGCACTTTACGACCACTGGGCTGTTTTGCCAACTTTCAACTTTTCACATTTCTCGACTTTTCATTCTAATCATTCTCATCCATATACGCACATTGCTCATGAAACATTATACCCTCGCACTCCTCGCACACATCACTAGTTCGTTTACTTGCGTACCAACGGGAAATTTTCCGAGGTGTAACATTCTACCCCCCTTAGGAACATTCGTCCTCGAATGTTAAGGGCTTGGGAATTCTATAAATTTTTGCCAGGGTTTCCTTTGTAATGTGGCACTACCACCCTGTCACAGCAACCCACAATAACAATGCCTCACAGGGCAACAATACAACAGCAATAGAAATTTGGCCACACACACGACCCAAAAGCATAAAAAGAATCATACATACCTCATGATCTCGACGTCTCATTTAGGACTTCTTCCAAAGGTTGAAATAGATGCGGGTACTTGGATCACATATTTTCTTCCGCTTCCCATGTCATTTCCTCTCGATTGTTATTTCTCCACAAAACTTTAACTAAGGCCACTTCTTTGTTTCTAAGCCTCCGTACTTGCCTATCTAATATGGCAATGGGTGTTTCGTCATAGGATGGCCTTTCTGTCACTTGGACATCATTTACTGGGACGATCCTCGTAGGATCTCCAACACATTTACGAAGCATCGAGACATGAAAAACTAGATGAACTGACTCCAAGTCTGGAGGTAAGTCTAATTCATAGGCCACTTTGCCTACCTTCCGCACAATCTCATAAGGCCCTATATACCGGGGACTAAGCTTCCCCTTTTTGCCAAATCTCATAACGCCCTTCATCGGCGATACTTTCAAGAACACCCAATCCTTAACTTGGAACTCTAAGTCCCTTCGACGATTATCCGCATAGGACTTCTGATGACTTTGAGCCGCTAACAACCGATCTTGTATGAGCTTGAATTTTTCTATGGCTTGCTGGACCAAATCTGGTCCTATCAATTTAGTCTCGCCTACCTCAAACCACCCAATCGGGGATCTACACTTTCGCCCATATAAAGCCTCATACGGTGCCATTTGAATGCTACAATGATAACTGTTGTTGTAGGCAAACTCAATGAGTGGTAAATGGTCATCCCAACTACCTCCAAAATCTATCATACATGCCCGTAACATATCTTCAAGAGTATGAATGGTACGTTCAGCTTGCCCATCGGTCTGTGGGTGAAATGTCGTGCTGAGGCTCACTCGGGTCCCTAAACCCTCTTGAAAAGACTCCCAAAATTTGGCCGTAAACTGAGTCCCTCTGTCGGAGATAATAGATACTTGGACGCCATGGAGTCTCACTATCTCTTTAAGATAAAGCTTTGCATAATCTTCTGCCACATAGGTCGTCCTGACTAGTAAGAAATGAGCTGACTTTGTGAGTCTATCAACAATCACCCATATAGAATAACACTTACGTCGAGAACGGGGTAAACCTATAATGAAGTCCATGTTAATCACTTCCCACTTCCAAGTTTGGATCTCTATAGCTTGTAGCAATCCGCCCGACTTTTGGTGTTCAATTTTCACTTGCTGGCAATTGGGACATTGAGCTACGAATTCTGCCATATCCTTCTTCATCCCACTCCACCAATATATAGACTTAAGATCATGATACATCTTCGTCGCTCCGGGGTGGACAGAATAACGGGAACAATGAGCTTCCCTCAATATTTGGTGTCGTAAGTCTGCCATATCGGGAACACATAATCTGCCTCGACATCGGAGAACTCCGTCTCCTGAAATATCAAACGATGACTCCTCTTTCTGAGGGAGTGTATCTCTGTACTGCATCAGCATGTGATCCTCATATTGTCGCTCTTTTACTTCCGCTACTAGCGATGAAACTGCTGAATTCTGAATAGTTACTTCGCTGCTACCTGAGCCCACTACTCAGACTCCTAGGCTAGCTAACTGTTGAAGCTCACGGGTCATTTCCCTCTTTCCTTGTCGTATTCCACATAGACTTCCCATGGATCTGCGGCTAACAGCATTAGCCACAACGTTAGCCTTTCCGGGGTGATACAAGATATCAACGTCATAATCTTTCAGCAGCTCCAACCATCGTCGTTGCCGCAAATTTAACTCTTTCTGCTTGAAGATGTACTGGAGACTCTTATGATCTGTATAAATATCCACATGCACACCGTATAAATAATGTCTCCATATCTTTAGAGCATGAACCACCGCAGCCAATTCTAAATCATGGGTTGGATAGTTCTGTTCATGTTTCCGTAATTGCCTAGAAGAATACGCAATCACCTTGCTATGTTGCATCAATAAACAACCTAGCCCGACGCCTGAAGCATCGCAATAAACAACATATCCTTTCAATCCCTCTGGAAGTGTCAAGACTGGGGCTTAAGTCAATCGGTCTTTCAACTCTTGGAAACTACGTTCGCAAGCATCTGTCCATTGAAACTTAGCTGACTTCTGAGTCATCTTTGTGAGTGGTGCAGAAATAGAAGAAAAACCCTCAACGAATCTCCTGTAATAGCCTGCTAAGCCCAGAAAGTTACGAACCTCCGTAGGAGTCGTGGGCCTTGGCCAAGTCTTCAATGGACAGATGCTATTTACTTCAAACTCAACTTAGGGACCTCTCTATCTAAGATCGCAATAGGCTCTTCCTCATACGTCAAGTTCTCATCTATCAAAATTGAATCCCAACGGATTATGTACGAACCATGGCCATGATACCTCTTCAACATCGAAATGAGAAATACCGGATGAATTCCTAATAAGCTCGGAGGTAAAGCCAACTCATAAGCTACCTCCCTCACACACTTGAGAATCTCAAATGGCCCAATGAATCTGGAGCTACTTGCCCTACTTCCCAAGCCTCATCGCACCCTTCTGTCATAACATAACATCTAAGAGAACTGTAAATCAATTCATGCATTTTAATCATATTAATCCCATTAGACGACCATCATCATTTAACACATCATAGGCATCTATGCCACATCATAAGTACAAGGCCGACGAGGCTAACAAAAGATATACAAAACATAGGCCGACATGGCCAAATATCTCTACCCACATACACATGACTACGAGCCTCTAAGAGTATGACACATCATATGAGCGGGACAGGACCCTGCTATGCCCATAATTATGTACACAAAAGAGTGAGTACCCAAAAGCTCTGGCTCCGAAGAAATGGAGCTCTGCTATGCAATCTCTGAATAAGCAGCTATGGATCAAGTCTGTCTCCCGGGGCACCTGCGGGCATGACGCAGCGTCCACAAACAATAGGACGTCAGTACGAAGAATGTACTGAGTACGTAAAGTGTGAGCAACATCGATATAGAGGCATAATAAGCAACATATGAAATAGCATAGAAAGGGAGACATTATTATCATCATCATGGTACATACTTGCTTTTCCATAGGGACTTCTCATTTCTAATACGTATCATGTGTACATAGTCTTATCACATTCATATTCGTATTTTATACATAGACATATCATATATATAGTATTTTCATAACATACCCGACCTCGTAGGATCGGTGTTTCATACATACTTGGCCAACCAAGGCTCAAGATCATACATACCTGGCCCTACCAAGGCATCAGGGTTATCCGTACCTTCTGTAGAAGTGCGCGCGCGTTACGTAATCATATACATACTTTATACATATTCATATAAATATATTCTTACCCGGCATCATAAGCTCGGAGTCTTATCATAGCCCTTAGTAGGCACACATATATACATATAATAGCTCGTAAGCATTTCTAGTCCCAATTACTCTCATCGTCATTACTATCGTCACATCTACCTTATAGGCTTACTCGTCATACGAGGAACATAGTATAATCATAGTACATATCAAGGATCGTGAGCTTGTGAGCTCGGAATATTGATCATTTAGAGACAACATACTCATGTAGAGGACTTAGGAATTTGGCCAAGAACCATGCCTTATGAAAGAAGGGTTAGCCTCACATACCTCTTCGTCGAACTATTCTACACTTGCGCATACTCCTTCGATGCTCAAGTTTCTACCTTCATTAATATTATAACAATAGCCATTAGTCATTCACATTATCCACATTCCTCATTTTACCTTCCATTGACCATTTTAGTATATACTTCTATCATCCAAGTATTTCAACTCCCCAATACGTTAACCAACATATAAATATCATGAATCTTACCTTAGATGATGTAGGAACAAGCTTTGGTTGATAATACTTCACTTTGAGCAAAACCCTAGTTTTTCTCCATTTGCATTTCTTGACTTGAATGGTATTTAATGGCTTGCTTACACTTGATTCACTTGTTTATGTTGTTGGTGACTTATAATCCTTGAAAACTTATGAAATTAATGTAGAGAGATGATTCTAGAGAGAAGTGGTGTAATGTAGAAATGAAAAAAAACAAGTCTTGGTCCCCATATTTAATGAATTGAAAATCTGTGCTGAGGTGAACAGTGGTCGTCCATGGAGGTTTACCGTCCATATTCCACTTTACGGACCGTCCCTCGTGGTCGTCTTTAACCTTAAGCAGAGCTAGAAACTTTGGGCTGCATGCATGGTGGTTTACGACCATGGTTTACGGGTCGTAAATCACTTTACGGTCCGTCCTCCTGGTCATATTTTACCATTTCTCGACTGGCAGAAAGTTGAAGCCTTGCATGGCAGTTTACGACTGCCAATTTACGGACCGTGTTCCATTTTACGGTCCGTATTTTGCACTTTACGACCACTGGGCTGTTTTGCCAACTTTCAACTTTTCACATTTCTCGACTTTTCATTCTAATCATTCTCATCCATATACGCACATTGCTCATGAAACATTATACCCTCGCACTCCTCGCACACATCACTAGTTCGTTTACTTGCGTACCAATGGGAAATTTTCCGAGGTGTAACACCTTCATAGGTGAGACTTTCAACAATACTTATTCTCCCTCTCCAAACTCAAGATCTCGAACCTTACGGTCTGTGTACTCCTTCTACCTACTCCGTGCTGCCAGAAGCTTTGCTTGAATCATCTTCACTTTCTCTAATGACTCCTTCAGAAGGTCCGTACTCCAGGGTCTTACTTGAAACGCATCGAATCACCCAATAGGAGACCTACACCTCCTCTCATACAACGCCTTAAATGGAGCCATGTCGATGCTTGAGTGGTAGCTATTATTACAGGAGAACTTGGCCAATGGTAAGAACTGATCCCAATGATCGCCAAAGTCTATCACATAGGCCCGAAGCATATCCGCAAGAACCTGATTAGTCTGCTCGGACTTCCCGTCAGTCTAAGGGTGGAAATCTGTACTAAGGTCCTACTTAGTACCTAATTCCTCATGCAGATGCTCCAAAAATTGAGATGTGACCGTTGTACCCCTGTCGGACACGATGGAGATAGGAATCCCATGTAGTCTAACAACTTCACGGATGTATATCTTAACTAATTTCTCTACGTCATAAGTTATCCGAATCTGAATGAAGTGAGCAGACTTAGTCAACTTGTAAACAATAACCCAGATAGAATCAAACTCTCCCAACATCTTCGGAAGACCAACCATGAAATCCATTGCTATTCTTTCTGTCATGACCCAACAAGAGGGCCGTGACGGGCACCCGTAGCTACCACGCCGAACACCTCTAAACATACATCATATAATCATTTCTGGGTGGACCATAAAGATAGCTCACGGATATCATAATCTGTACATCCAATTGCCTCATAAGGCAGATACCATGCATGCTTAGCTTTCTTTGAAAAACATTCCTCATACATGTATACGTAAAATAGAATTGCTGCAGAACGTGCAGCCCAATCCAAAAGCATATCATTTTGCCGCGGAACGAACAGACCGATCCATATAATATATATATAACGAATGGCCCGATCCATTTAACCATATATCCCGGGTCCGGGCATCCCGCGTCCGGGACGATATTATAATATACCAACTGATCAGGTGACTATGCGTACATAACGCCTCGCCCTTTTTCCCATAACCCTATATATATATATATATATATATATATATATATATATATATATATATATATATATATACATATACATACATAAATGAAATCAACATCATCATTAGCATTATCATTATCACTATATCCTTCCTTAGAAGATCAACTATCTTAAGGTGAAGTCGACGATGTCATGGGAGTCTCGAGAATTATGAACTTAGATGGCATTGAAAATAAAATCATTATCTTTACTATATCTCACCTTGAAGGAACGAGTAACATGAGTTGAGACCATCAACAATAAGTAAGATCAAGGGATTCATGGAATGGTTCGATAATTTCATAATGCTCTCAAATCATAGCTTCGAAATTTCCAGAATAGAATCATCATCATCGTCACAATCATTATAGAACATTTTTCATTTAAAATCATAAAAGCCTTCGAAATCTTGAATTCTTACTTTTGGGAATAAGAACGGCATAGAAATATAGACGGAATCTTAGCTTAAGAATCATGCCTTTGAAAGAAAGGGACGAGCCTTAACATACCTTTCGGTTTCCTTAGTCGTTCAAAGTTTATTCTTCCAAGCTTGCAACTCTAAACGTAAACCATCCATATTATCATTAGGCTCAATATCGTACATTTATCTCAAGCATTCAAATGGAATCTTTTTAGAATCTACTGAAATTCGGGCAGCATCTCCCCTATATTCTTTACCTCCTCCAAATACAAAAACAACTCCCAGACAATACCAACAACATCAACAACAATATCAATACCAATATATTCAATAAAACATCCCACACGATGTTTCTCCAATTTTCAAACCTACCATAACAACATCCATAATACAATAATCAAATAATTTTATTCAATTTAATCTCAAATTAATCAAAAATTCTCTTTCAAGCTCACCTCATGACCATCTACTTTAATTCCTCTCTTTATAATTTTTCTCTCATGATTCTTTTCTTTTTAAGAATTGCTAAACCGTTACATCATCTCAATCATGTAAATAATAATAGGAAAAACATACCTTATAGTGGAAGAACTTCACTGTATTCACCCCTTTTCAAGATTAAGTTCATCACCACCTTGAAGAGAAACAAGAACAATTATCTTCCATGAATGTTCTTTGATATTTTGATGTTGATACTCTCTCTTGATGCTATGGAAAGGTTGTGGAAGATTATGGAGGGTTATGGAGTATTATGGAGGATTAGAAAAAATTATAGAAAGTTATGGAAGGTTATGGGCAATTATAAAACTCTCAAGAGCTCTTCAAGGACTCTCTAGAGATGTAGAGGATGAGAAAATGGTGAAAATTGATGAAAATTAATGGGTTATAGGAGTATTTATAGGTGCGTGTTGGGTCGGGGTTACTGTAGCATCCGGTTACTGTAGCAGCGTTTTTCTGCTCCGTCCTCCTAACTTGTAACGTCCATAACTCCCTTCTCCGATGTTACAGTGATGAACGGTTTGTTGCGTTGGAAACTAGACTCGAAGAAATTCATTTTAGGCTTTTGATACCCCTTAAAACTTCTTATATACCCGGAGATATACCTCTCCAAAGTTGACCCAAAATTCTGTCCAGAATTCTGTCAACTTTTTTACAAACTTATTTTCTTCACTTTGCTTGATCCTGGAATCTTCTGAAACTCTCCATACATGATATTTATCATTGACCATACTTGATAATGCTTCGTTCCTCATAATCCAAAGTTGTTTTGCCTAGCCATAGCTCGACATGCTTAAGTTCAAATTTAATAAGTGCTTCTCCAAAAGTATGGGGTGTAACATCCTTCCCCCCTTTAGAATCATTCGTCCTCGAATGTTGTAGCTTGTGGGCTTGCGACGCTATCATTAATTTTTTGAAAAAATTTTCCTCCTTTAGTTCCTTATCCCATAATGTTATACTATGGGCTCATTAGTCTTCTTTCATATTCTCCCAATTCTTTGTCGAACTCATTCATTAGTTCCATATCCCCAAGTTCTTATATATGTACCCAGTGGTCATTCTGATATCTAGCTACCATCCTGGGACCTGTTGCCATTAAGATGGTCTTAACTCATGATTGTTATGGCTCCATCCGATCCGTGAGCACTATTAATTGTTGTACTCTCTTGCCTTGCTCCTTATTTCTCTACTAGTAGACAAATTCTCTTGTTCAGATATGGCACCTTTCCTTGCTAGCTTCTCTGGTGCTATTTTAGATCATCCCTTTTTGTACTAGTCGACCTTATATCTATACACCGTATCACCTCTTTTTTATTCCTTGGTCAGACTCTTTAGTCTTTACAATACCATCATAGTTCCACCTATGGTTGCGCCCGGATGATTTGCAATAGCATTCCCTTTCTAGTGACTTAGTATTCTTAGTGATTACCGTTTCTTGGGTTCTTCGTCTCATACACACTTAGTCACGACTTCTTTTTAATGCGAGTATACTTCCCTCCTTAAGTCCCTGGCTCTCTTATACCGATGACTAATTTAGACTTAAACTAACCTCTATTCTTCTTCGGCTCCTTATCGTTGTCCTTGCACCATTCTGTTAGCCATCTCATCATTGCGATTGTTTATATGGTTCTATGCCATATACTCTCACAATCGATATGACTAGCGGCTTGAAATTTCACGACATACAAGGTACTCCCTCATCTCAGGTAGTACTGCTGCCTTGCTATCCATAAGCACTCTATCGTCCTTTCCTTTGAAGATTATTGAACTTCTTATAAATATTCCTCTTTATAAAGCTTTCATCTCTTCTAGTGCTACAAGTTCTTTTTAGTAATCTCGATTGTCCTTTATACTTATCCCTAGTCACATGCGGCCTTCCACACTCCTTCTGCTCACCCTGGGAGTGCTTTACTGCATATCTAAATATACCTAAAATTTCTTCGGCGCGAGTGATTCGAGTCATAGTCTGAAATACAACGTGTCGCATCGGCGAAACTTATTCTCCTTGATTGGCTAAACTTTCATCATCTTGTCATGCTTTCTTTTTCACATTTGTCTCATAATATACTTGCATTTAGTCCATTTTCACTTTTCTTTAGCACATTCTTGACATATCAGTTTGTCTCGAAATTTGACTCATTCAATCCAATATATTTCCCTCTTTTGAGCTTCGGAATATTGTAGCTCATCTTAGAACTAAATCTGTTCTTCCCCCTTTTTAAAGGATGTTCTCATGTAACCATAACCTTTGAGTGTTAACCACCTTTGATAGCCACCTGGCCGACCTTAGCGATCCTTCAACTCCTCTATTCCATATAATACCGGAGTTCTTTTCATCGTATGGTTTAACTTATTTTCCTTTTTGCTAATTGAGTTCTTGTATTGTATCAAATCAAAATGCTTATACATATCCGGTACAATTCAAATAACTTCTTTATTGTCTTTTCACTTTTACCTCTCATAACTAGTAGTCCCCTCGGCTAATGAATTAATGAGGACATCGGAATTCATTACGCCCTTTACGGAGTGTCCGACTATCCCATGCTCCTTTAATCCTAGTCTCTTCCCATGACTGTCTTCTTAATATCCTTGAAATTCTTCTTGCTCTGGCTTCCCAATTCCGATTTATATCTATACTATGCCATTAGAAGTTAATATTCCACACCATCCATTCCCACAACTCGTCCTTTCATTAGCTTCGCTCATTTTGTCCCGTAATTCTTCTTAACTACTTGTTTGCATCACAGCTGTGCATCATAGTCCTTCTAGTGGCCTATCGGTTCTTGTTCTTTTCATTAAATCCTCACAAAGTACACTCTTTCCTTTCTTCTTTCGTCGAGTCCTCATCTTCCTTTATGATACTTCAACTTGCACACACACACACACACACACACACACACACACACACACACACACACATATATATATATATATATATATATATATATATATATACAGAGAGAGAGAGAGAGAGAGAGAGAGAGAGAGAGAGAGAATTTTCTCTATTTTCTTCATGGTCGCATTTTACGCATCTTTCACACAACCATTATCTTATAATTTCAACTTTGTTTTCCCTTGGGCAAGCCACTAAATTTCTCCTTGTTGTCGGTGGCCACATAATTCCCTTTAACCATTTCATTGACACCTTTTCCTCCCTTTAGTCCTCATAGTTTCTTTTACTTGTAAAATGTCTGTTTTCATTAGTCATCCTTTAATGTTAGGTTAGAAAACTTTGGAGTGTTTCACTGCGAGTGCGAATCCCTTTTAACACTGAAAATCTCTTCTTAGGGTACTTTCTTCCCTTAAATAGGTGTACCAATCACGGGTTCATATCCATCCTCCTGGTCAAGTCTCAAGAGTTTAAAATTTTCTCGTCGCTCTTATAAGACCTGTTTATTTCTTCTCAAGGATGCACCTTTGTTCATTATTTACAACCTTCTTGGTTACGGTTATGGTTCCGGGGTCCTCACATTCATCCTTTGTCACGTACAATATTACTCTACCTCCTGTTGATCTATTTAAATTTGATCCTATCGTATGCTTTTCCTGCTTTCGTCCTAACCTTTTCCTCAAATATATATTACCTGACCCTCAAAAGGTATGCGTTTTCCTTGTCCAAGTTTCTCTCCCCTTCATTTCATGATATCATAACCTTCTTTTCCTAATACTCGTGCTTACATATTTGGTTTCGCTATCCCTATCCGATTTTAATTTCCAGGAAAACCCAATCCTGATTCTCTTCTGTAGGGCTTGCTATCTCAACTTTGACATACAACACAATTAATACTTTTAACATGTCGCAACATAAATCATAAAGGTATACATAATACTTGATGTAGTCACTCGTGACTTATATTTTTATCGCTTTTCAACACCTTTTCTTACGAGATATCCCATTACCATTTGATCTTATCCTGAATATATGGCTTTAATACATCTCCCTTCTTTTTTCCCCTGCTAGCCAGAGAATTCCAATTGTAAAGCTCATATGCTTCTAATTTCACTCGGGCTATTCTGGTGTCCCATATTCTTTTTTTTCCGTATGTCTAAATTTGTAGGTCCTCCTAACATATCTTTCTATGTCCTAACTGTGAATCCCAGCAATATAACTTTACTTAAAAATCTTTAATTGTACTTGTACCCTGTCTCTTTGTCGAAAATTATCAACCTCACATCCTTTACTTTCCTGTAGCAACTGAATTGATCCTTGCGATATTCTACCTTCACTTGTACCCTTACTCTCTTCTCTCCATACCCATAAACTAACATCGCACCTAATTTCTCTAGTGTCAATAACCTTCACAACACCCGTCTAAAAAAAATTAAGGTAAAGCCTTCTCATAAGGATCACCTAGAAATGCACCACATATTCCTAAGACTGATACAATCTCTACTTCCTTCGTCGGCCAAGCAACATCACATTTTGAAGTTATATAAACAACCTAGAAAACGATTATAATTACAATCCAACCTATCTAACCATTTCTCATTATTGAGTTCAAGGTCATCATTAATACCCGAAGTAACTTAGCAATAATAATTCTCATAATTAAATATTCAGAATTCCTTTGAATTCGAATGACTGGCGACTTCTAAATCACAATGTTACCCACATCATATGGGAAAGTTTGATAAAATGAGCCTGTGTGCCTATTATCAACCCGTCTTGATCTTATGTATATGTATAAACTTCTAGAGTAAAACTTTCCCCTACTCGTTAACTTCCTTTCCCATATCAATATCTTATTTTTATCTCTTACTCACCAATCTATAAATCGTAATACTGCACTTGAATTCTTAGTTTCAACTTTCCCTATATCTTCAATAAATCCCAATTCTCCAAAATCTCAAATGCGCTCATTACAAATCCTTTAATTACTAATCATTTTTCCCCTCCAGGGTTCTTCCCTTAAATTAAAATAAGATTATTCTAAAACTTCTCTTGGAAAGCATCTCACAATGGCTCATTCAATCATAACTTACCAAACGTCTGATTGTCACGTTGTCCCTTCATTCGTTCTCTATAGCATGGATATCCAAACAATCCAATTTGTAGAAATTTCGGCAGAGTTTCCTCTATACTTCTTACTGCCTCATTCCTGCACACAGTCCAGAAAACACATCCAATGCCTCACAAGGCTATCACAAATGCTCGTAATATCTAGTTCAAGTTCTTATATCCAATTCTATCAATATCAATAAGGCAGGAAACATACCTTTCAGAGTAACAACTTCAATTCTCATCAATTACCTCGTAGCGGCATAATCAACTGCTCATCCATAATCAAAACACTTAGGATTAGAATCAGGGACATCACATCCTATAGTTTAGCTCTACGGCACGATCTAAGATGAGAAAGAAAGGTCAATGGTTCCTAAATGCCCTGCAGCCTCTTGTTTATATGTGTGGCGCGCTTCACAAACATAAACGAGACTCTACTGGACATGGCTCGTAGACACTCCCCAGGACAAACTGCTCTGATACACTTTTGTCATGACCCAACTAGAGGGCCATGATCGGCACCCGGAGCTAACACGCCGAGCACTTCTAAACATACATCTTATAATCATTTCTGGGTGGACCGTAAAGATAGCTCATGGATATCATAATATGTACATCCAATTGCCTCATAAGGCAGATACCATGCATGCTTAGCTTTCTTTGAAAAACATTTCTCATACATGCATACGTAAAATAGAATTGCTGCGGAGCGTGCGGCCCGATCCAAAAGCATATCATTTTGCCGCGGAACGAACGGCCCGATCCAGAAATATATATATATATATATAATAGTGCCGAGGAACGAACGACTCGATCCATTTAACCATATATCCCGGGTCCGGGCATCTCGTTGATGAATGGTTATACAACGGTGGTCCTTATGAACTAATTGTTCTGCACTTCTTACTTGGCGTAGCTTGTTACAAAGGGCGATGCTACCGCATCGAGCCTGTTGTTGGAGAAAAAGATCAATGTATTGCTTATGTAGCTTACCCTTTAGACCTTTTTGAAGAAGGTTCTGTTACCAACATGTTTACTTCCATTGTAGGTACTGTATTTGGGTTCAAAGCCCTGCGCGCTCTACGTCTGGAAGATCTGCGAATCCCTACTGCTTATGTTAAAAAATTTCCAAGGTTCGCCTCATGGGATCCAAGTTGAAAGAGACAAATTGAACAAGTATGGTCGTCCTCTGTTGGGATGTACTATTAAACCTAAATTGGGGTTATCCACTAGAAACTATGATAGAGCTGTT
Organism: Lycium barbarum; assembly: GCF_019175385.1. Classification (NCBI taxonomy): domain Eukaryota; kingdom Viridiplantae; phylum Streptophyta; class Magnoliopsida; order Solanales; family Solanaceae; genus Lycium; species Lycium barbarum. Next base: position 95,733,480 of record NC_083343.1, on the reverse strand, counting down.
TATGAATGTCTTTGCGGTGGACTTGATTTTACCAAAGATGATGAGAACGTGAACTCACAAGCATTTATGCTTTGGAGAGATCGTTTCTTATTTTGTACCAAAGCACTTTATAAAGCACAGGCTAAAATAGGTGAAATCAAAGGGCATTACTTGAATGCTACCGCAGGTACATGCGAAGAAATGATGAAAAGAGCTATATTTGCTAGAGAATTGGGTGTTTCGATCGTAATGCATGACTACTTAACGGGGGGATTCACCGCAAATACTAGTTTGGCTCATTATTGCCGACATAATAGTCTACTTCTTCATATCCACCGTGCAATGCATGCAGTTATTGATAGACAGAAGAATCATGGTATCCACTTCTGGGTATTAGCAAAAGCGTTACGTATGTCTGGTGGAGGTCATATTCACTCTGGTACCGTAGTAGGTAAACTTGAAAGTGAAAGAGACATAACTCTGGGCTTTGTTGATTTACGGCGTGATGATTTTATTGAACAAGATTGAAGTCGCGGTATTTATTTCACTCAAGATTAGGTCTCTTTACCAGGTGTTCTACCCGTGGCTTCAGGAGGTATTCACGTTTGGCATATGCCTGCTCTGACCGAGAACTTTGGGGATGATTTCGTACTACAGTTCGGTGGAGGAACTTTAGGACATCCTTGGGGCAATGCGTTAGGTGCCGTAGCTAATCGAGTAGCTCGAGAAGCATGTATAAAAGCTCGTAATGAAGGCCGAGCTGGATTTGAACCAGTGTAGACATATTGCCAATGAATTTACAGTCCGTCCCCATTAACCGCTCGGGCATCGACCTAAGAAGAATCAATTTTGGACTTATTGGTAATCCATGATCAACTTCCTTTCATAGTAACCTACCCCCAGGGGAATTCGAATCCCCGCTGCCTCCTTGAAAGAGAGATGTCCTAAAATGGGTCCTATAGAAAGTCCATCTATTCCTAATCTCCAATGGAAATCAAAAAAAAATCGATCCATTTATAATCCTCCACTAGTTGGATTAATGGATCATCCGATTGGAAATGATAACAAAATACATAAGTCATTAGAAGAAGTTCTAAAATACATATACATGTGGTATACCACTGAATTACCCTATTTCCGTTATGGGTAAGAAATAAAATTAAGGAACCCGCAAATATCGGAAAAACGACAATTATTGTTAACCAAGGAAAATAATTCGTAGTAAAGACAAGATACACTTGGACCAAAAAGAGATCAAAGATTGTTGATGTTGGATCATGGAATATTTATCTTGACAAGAATTTATCTACATGGTAAAATATGTATCACCAAGCACTAAGGGCTATAGCTCAGTTGGTAGAGAAACTCGTTTACACGCGCGCCACGATATCATAATATACTAACTGATCAGGTGGCTATGCGTATATAACGCCTCGCCCTTTTTCCCATAACCCATATATATATATATATATACATAAAAATACATAAATGAAATCAACATCATCATTAGCATTATCATTATCACTATATCCTTCCTTAGAAGATCAACTATCTTAAGGTGAAGTCGACGATACCATGGGAGTCTCGAGAATTATGAACTTAGATAGAATTGAAAATAGAATCATTATTTTCACTATATCTCACCTCGAAGGAACGAGTAACATGAGGTGAGACCATCAGCAATAAGTAAGACCAAGGGATTCATGGAATGGCTCGATGATTCATAATGCTCTCAAATCATAGCTTCGAAATTTCTAGAATAGAATCATCATCATTGCCACAATCATTATAGAACATTTTTCATTTAAAATCATAAGAGCTTTCGAAATCTTGAATTCTTACTTTTGGGAATAAGAACGGCATAGAAATATAGACGGATTCCTAGCGTAAGAATCATGCCTTTGAAAGAAAAGGACTAGCCTTAACATACCTTTCAGTCGCCTTAGTCATTCAATGTTTTGTTCTTCCAAGCTCGCAACTCTACACGTAAACCATCCATATTATCATTAGGCTCAATATCATACACTTATCTCAAGCATTCAAATGGAATATTTTTAGAATCTGCTAAAATTCTGGCAGCATCTCCCCTATATTCTTTACCTCCTCCAAATACCAAAACAACTCCCAGACAATACCAACAACATCAATAATAATATCAATACCAATATATTCCATAAAACATCCCACACGATGTTTCTCCAATTTTCAAACCAACCATAACAACATCCATAATACCATAATCAAAGAATTATATTCAATTTAATCTCAAATTAATCAAAAATTCTCTTTCAAGCTCACCTCATGACCATCAACTTTAATTCAACTCTTTATAATTTTTCTCCCATGATTCTTTCCTTTCTAGAATTGGTAAACCGTTACATCATCTCAATCATGTAAATAATAATAGGAAAAACATACCTTATAGTGGAAGAACTTCACTCTACTCACCCCTTTTCAAGATTAAGTTCATCACCACCTTGAAGAGAAACAAGAACAATTATCTTCCATGAATTTTCTTTGAGATTTTGATGTTGATACTCTCTCTTTATGATATGAAAATGTTTTGGAAGATTATGGAGGGTTATGGAGTATTATGGAGGATTAGGGAAAATTATAGAAAGTTTTGGAAGGTCATGGGCAATTATAGAACTCTCAAGAGCTCTTCAAGGACTCTCTAGAAATGTAGAGGATGAGAAAATGGTGAAAATTGATGAAAATTAATGGGTTAGAGGGGTATTTACAGGTGTGTGTTTGGTCGGGTTACTGTAGCACCCAGTTACGGTAGCAGCGTTTTTCTGCTCCGTCCGCCTAACTTGTAACGTCCATAACTCCCTGCTCCGATGTCGCATTGATGAACAGTTTATTGTGTTGAAAACTAGACTCGATGAACTTCATTTTAGGTTTTTGATACACCTTAGAACTCCTTATATACCCAGAGATATACCCCTCCAAAATTCTGTCCAGAATTCTGCCAATTGTTTTCCAAATTGTTTTTACAAACTTATTTTCTTCGCTTTGCTTGGTCCCAGAATCTTCCGAAACTCTCCATACATGATATTTATTGTTGATCATACTTGATAATGCTTCGTTCCTCATAATCTAAAGTTGTTTTACCTAGACATAGCTCGACATACTTACGTTCAAATTTAATAAGTGGTTCTCCGAAAGTATGGGGTGTAACACTTTCCCACTTCCACTTAGGAATAGGCATCCTCTGAAGGGTACCCCTAGGTTTCTGATGCTCATATTTCACTTATTGGCAGTTTAAACACTGAGCAATAAACTTGAATATATCCCGCTTCATCCTAGTCCACCTGCAATGTTGTCTTAAATCGTGATACATCTTAGCAATGCCAGGATGAATAGAATACCTCGAACTGTGAGCCTCTGCCAGAATAGTCTTGAGCAAATCACCCACACGTGCCACGCAAACTTACCCCTTAATTCCTAAGACCCCCTTTTCATCAATCACGGCCTCCTTGGCCTCACCACACAACACGTTGTCATGAATTTTACACAACTTAACATCCTCAAACTGCTTGGCCTTAATCTGCTCCAGAAATGATGACCGACCTCAACACAAGCCAACACCCTGCCCGTGTTCGAAATATCCAGCGTCATAAAACTTTTAGCCAGAGTCTAAACCTCTCTAGCTAACGGACTCTCGGAGGAGATAAAATGAACCAGACTTCCCATACTAGCTGACTTCCTGCTCAATTTGTCGGCCACCACATTTTTCAGCAATTCCATCCATCTCCGCTGCCTAAAGTTCAGATCCCTCTGGGTGAACACATGCTGCAAGCTACGATGGCCAGTATACACCTCACAATAGACACCATACAAGTAGTGCCTCCAGATTTTCAGCGTGAACACCACCACTGCTAATTCTAAGTCATGCGTAGGATAGTTCTTCTCATGCACCTTCAACTGTCTAGAAGCGTAAGCAATCATCTTCTTTCCTGTATCAAAATAGCACCCAAAACAGAGCGTGAAGTATCATAATAATTAACAAAATTCTTGCCTTCTATGGGCAATGCTAGAGTAGGAGTTGTCGTCAACAATGTCTTGAGCTTTTGAAAACTCTTTTCACACTCGTCGGACCACTAAAACGGTACCTCCTTCTAAGTAAAACGGGTCAAATGAGAAGAAATAGAGGCAAACCCTTTCACAAACTGATGATAATAACTAGCCAGACCTACGAAACTACGAATTTCTATCACTGATATGGGCCTAGCCCATTTCCTGACTGCCTAAATTTTCTGCGGATCCACCATAATACCCTCCTTCAAAATTACACGCCCCAAGAAGGACATAGAAGACAACCAAAATTCACACTTGGAGAACTTATCATATACACATGCGCATAGACCCGTCCTTCTTTTTAACAAACAACATAGAAGCACTCTAAAGAGAGGCACCCGGGCGAACAAACCCTTTACTCAAAAGATCTATTCAATTCCCTTAATTCTACTGGCGCCATCCTATAGGGTGGAATAGAGATAGGATGAGTCCCTGAGTCTAAATCAATCCAGAAGTCAATATCACGCGGTGGCATACCTGGCAAGTCTGCGGGGAACACATACGCAAACTTGCGTACTACAGGAACTGAATCAATAGATAGAGTATCTGCACTGGTATCCCGGATATGTGCCAAATAAGCTAAACAACCCTTCTCCACTAGATTCTTAGCACGAACGAATGATATGATTTTCTTAGAGAGAGAACTAAGGTTACCCTTCCACTCAAGTCTAGGTACCCCGGGCATAGCTAAGGTAACGATTTTTTAGTGATAATCTAGAATTGCATAATGCGGGGACAACCACCTCATGCCCAAGATGACATCAAAATCTACCATGTTTAGGATCATTAAGTTTGCCCAAATACTATATCCCATAAATGTAATCGCGCACGAAGGATAGACTCTATCTACCACCACAGAATTTCTGATCGGAGTAGATACATACATAAGGCCATCAAGAGTATTATAAATCATATCCAAACACACAGCAAAATATGAAGACACATATGAAAAACTGGAATCCGGATCAAATAAACCAGAAGTAATTCGGCCATAAATTGAGATAGTACATGTTATGACGGCATCGGCATCGGAGGCCTCATCCTCGGGTCTACCTGGGAAAGCATACAAGTGACTGCGCCCTCCTTTAGTGTTATATCCCGTATTTTGTACGTTGAATTAATCGTAAGCTAATCAACATAAGTTTAAGGACAAGATTATTTTTCAGATACGAGACAAGGACTTTTAGCCCCGATTTTTAATAATTGCACGAGTTGCTTGTGAATTTCAGCTAGTGTGGAAATATTAGTGGAGATTAGGGATTAGTTAACCATGATTAGATTATTAAGTGGGGATTAATGATTAATTAGCCTAATTAATGTACCAAGTGGGCCCCATGATCAGAATTAACCATGGTTAGAACTAACCATGATCAGAATTATTAGGTGGGCCCCACAAAAAATGTGGACAATGGTGATTGGGCATGAATGGTGACATGCCATGGTGAGACACATATCCTTGTGGCTAGACACATGTCCACCTTATGGGCAGAATATATATGTTCATAGTGGATGAATAATGCTAGCCATATATTTCATTTGCATTCAAATTCAATTAAGAAAAGAGAGGTACATAGCTGTTCTCACGGGCATGGCAGATTTTGATCAAGAAAAATTAAATTCCATAGCTCACGGCCAGCCCCTTTGATGTAAGTTCTTGGCAATTCTCAACTTGTTTTGGAGAGCAAATCACCAACCAGCCATGGCAGCAGCTCACGGCCAGCTTCAATGGTGGGAAAAAAATTATTATCATTCCCTAAGGTGTTCTATATGTTCAAGGAGGCAGCAAGCTTAGGATCCAAGTTGAAGAAGATGAATTGGTGCAAATGGTGCAAGTTATTGTAGGGCCTGTCCTAATTAAAATTAAGGTAAGATTTATTCCTTTGTCATGAAATTGGAGTTAATGATGTTGTAATGGAGAGATTAATTTGTAATTAAGTAGAATTGGAAGTAAGAAAATTGCATGATTAGTGTTGGTATTGAAATGGACAAAATTGGAGTTGCTTAAATTAGGTTGGGTTTGATTGTTGTTATTGTTATTAATATTATGGATTATGTGTTGAATGTGAAGGAATTGTATATGTTAATGTTAAGGTTCCGTTTGGACCGTGTTGGGGTTGTTCTAATCTAAAAAAATGGTGGATTAATTTTGATTAATTTTGTCGTTATTGTGGTCGTTGACTATATGATGAAAGTGAAGGAATTTGATATTTAAAGTTATAATTGTATTGCATGACGATCTGGTTTGGTTGTGTTGTTGTTCGTGTTGAATTGGAGGACCAAGTTCTTGTTGAATTAAAGGACTAAGAGTAGTTAAGGCTATGTATTGTGTTGTTGTAATGTTGGACTATTGTAAGGTCGTTGCGATGAAGTGTTGTGGCTATAGATTATTAAGAGTAACTTGAATATGTCATAGTCGTTATGTTGAAGATTATGGAATGTCGTAATAGGTGGGATGATTGGTATGTCATGCGGGCTGATCGGAGTGTTCTCGAATCTTGTCTTGATTAGTCTCAATATAGTACTTAAACATGTAGATATGGATGTTGATTTGGTTGTTTTATAGTTGGCTTGAATATGAGGAAAACGCCGTCTAATTTTCTAGAAATGAGCTGCTAACGTTGGACTACGTTTTGAAACCTTCCCGTAGCTTAACCATAATTCTTGACGTCTTAATATAGGTTGAGATACTTCGGGCAGCGTATACGTATTATATCTCGGATAAGCGTTAAAGGTATGTAAAGCTAACCCTTCTTTCTTTTTGGCATGATCTTTATGAAACAAACAGACGACGTGTATATGATTCCAAAGAAGTTCCTATTCTTAGAGCCACTACGATGGCTAATGTTCTTGATTTCCAGAAGCTATTTCATTATGTCTTGATATGTGTATATGATTTCAGAAGTTCTATTTTGATATAATCTACAGTGGCATTCGAAGGGTATTGGATATGACTATTGTCTTGGCTTTCAAATGATGACTCGTTTTAAATATTCTATTGAGTCCTTGATTTCCATAAGTTATTTCGTATTACCTTGATATATGTTTATGATTCCTGAGGCTCTCTTGATATAGTCCATAGTGACGTTTAAAGGGTACTCAATATGACTATCGTCTCTGATACTCGAGTGTTAGTTATTCTACTTATTCTATTGAGTCTCAGATGATGATCTAGTTGTATATGGTTGCTCATGATATTCTACTTGTGCATACTGCTGTTGTATCATTCACCGAGTCCCGGGCCGGGTATGTCATCATGCACAGTTTCACTACATTATTCACCGAGTCCCTCACTAGAGGGCCGGGTACGTTATATGATGATGCGATGATATGATTATGGCACCGAGTCTCATGATGGGCCAGGTACGGTATACGTGTACACGACTTTATTCACCGAGTGCCTTACTAGAGGGCCTGGTACGGTATATGTATATGATGATATGATTATGGCACTGAGTCCCTTAATGGGCCGGGTACGGTATATGATAATGATATGCATGATTTTGTTTCGTAAGGCATAGGTGCAGTGATTTCTTGATTATTATACTTGTCTCCTGGAATCTCTACTTCAGTTATGATCCTTCTTACAGTATTTCATGCATTATATACTCAGTACATATCTCGTACTGACCCCTCTTTCTTCGGGGGGCTGCGTTTCATGCCCGCAGGTGCAGATACTCGCTTCGGTGATCCGCCAACTTAGGACTTCTATTCAGCTGTCTTGGAGTGCTCCATTGTCCCGGTGCCCAGACTTTTGGTACAGATCCTTTTGATATACATATATGTTTATCCAGGGGTACGGCGGGGCCCTGTCCCGTCATATGTTACTGTTGATACTCTTAGAGGTCTGTAGACATATATGTGGGTTGTGTATATATGTTGTTCAGTTGTGTCGATGTGACTTACATTTTGTGACGTTCCCATTCGTAGTGGCAGCCTTGTCGGCTTGCGTATGTATAGTTGGGACGTTCCCACACGTTATGACAGCCTTGCCGGCTTGTGTACTATGTTATCTTTTGATGGTTGTGACTCCTCAGGATATAGGTGGCCTTGATATATATATGTGACAGTTTCGAAACAATGTTTCGTTCTTATAAGTTCCACATTATGTCTAGTTGCGGATTGATTATATATAACAGGTGTGTATACGAGTGTCCAGTTCGAGCACCAGTCACGGCCTACGGGGTTGGGTCGTGACAAAAGTGGTATTAGAGCAGTTCATCCTCGGAGTGTCTACAAACCGTGTCTAGTAGAGTCTTGTTTATCGGTGTGTTGTGCACCACATCTATAAACAGGAAGCTACCGGGCATTTAGGATGTTACCTTTATTTCATATCTAAGATCATGCGATAGAGCCCAGCCATAGGAAATGAAATTCCTTATACTAACCCTTGATTTCAGCTAAAGAACGGCATCAACAGGAAAAAGTGACTGATGATATTGGAAGCAACAAAGTACACAGGTAAGTAACGATGCGAAAGATGCATGTCGGATAAGGTAAGAATATTGAAGTATGATTGAAATGTAAAGTTGAAGAATGAAAGGGAAGGAAGATAGGAAGATATAACAGGACAGATTGTAAAAGGATCAGGTACGTCTCGAGGTGTGATATGTGAGGTAAGTTTTGACATCCTTATACTTTTACTTGAAATTGGGAGCCCTATGTGGCTATGATATGATATGATGTATACGTATATATGTTAGCCCTGTGAGGCAATGTTGGTATTTCCTGCGTGCAGGTTTTGGGATAGTGAGAAATACAGAGGGAACTCTGCCAAAATTTTCCTAGAACTAAAAAGAGAATGAGATGTAGATTCGTAATATTCTTGAAAGGTCATGACAACAGTAATGATAGGAGTCGACTAAATGGTGAGTATAGCTGACTTCGAGAAATAAGTTAACCATTGAATTGATGGTAATAGTAATTATGAGGCCGATATTAATATGGTCAAAAGGGAAATGCTAGGATAATTTGGAAGGGCTTGTGATAATAAGAGATGATTTAGAAAAGGCTGGAAAATCTTAATAGAGTATTATATTGAGGTATCGACTGAGTTGGTAAGCAGAGATAAATTACGACAAGTTTATAGTTAAGAGGAGTAATGGTATGATTGAGATAAGAGTACGGAGGAGGAAGAATTGTGACGAATACGAATGTATTGATAAGACAGCCTGTCAAGTATTAAGGCTAAGATTAATCTGAAAGGGTAAAAGGGTAAGTACGCCTGCTTCATAGAGTTAAATTAAACCATAGTAAGAATCGTGAATCCTTAAGGTTAAGAAGTGTTACACCATAAATCAATTATGAACAGGATATACCGTGAGTATAATAAGGATAGCTACGAAAATGAGTAAAGCCTAGTGAGGAAGTAACTAAAAGATATGACGTGATCTATGCAACTAAAGAATAAAGGCAAATGTGAAACGGAACGACAAGGTATAGAACGAATAAGAAAGACTTACAAAGTCCTATAGGGAAATTTCAGAATGGAGATTATGTGATAAAGAAAATGAAAGCGAGCACAAGAAAATAAGGAGTTAATTGGAAGAAGGAAATAAGAAGAAAACGAACGAGATAACAGTGTAGTGATGGGTTATGACATGTATAGCCAAGAAAACGAGTAATATAAGTGACGGAACTGGGAAAGACCAAACTATAGAAAAACGAGCAACAAAGCAGAATGAATGCTAGAAAATGACTAGTATGACAAGGACAAACAGGGATGAACAGAATACGTTTGGAGGATGAGAAAAGGGGTTATGCAGAAATAGTGTTTTCCGAAGGATACAAGGGTAGCATAAGATTCCTTGTATACAGAATAAAAGATAGACATAGACGGGAGAAATGATGAGGGAATTCTAAAGGAAGCACCCAAGATAGACGTAATCAATTGAGTACGAGTAGGGAACGAAAGGGGAATATATAGTTATGAACTTAAAGGTGTAGTACGGCGACAAGGTGATAAGATAAGACTATCATTAAAACGAATTTGATATGATTTTGAGTAAGTTAGAAGTCGGTACTGAGCACACAACAAGGGTAAAGGGGCATAAGGCATAAAGGAGTACTGCGTGTACACGACTTCACCTCGGGAATAGTGGAATCCTTAAAGGACAAGGGTTGTAGGCTTGAAAAAAATGATGTATTACAGATGATATAGGTTGGGATAAAGATAATGTTACAAGAGGACTTTGGACACTTACCATCAGGATATAGGTGCTACCTAATTGAGATTGGAACGACTATAGGTACTAATTAATTATTGATTGGAGTAAGTGGAATGTGGCCTTGGATGAGTTGCTACATTGATTACATTACTCGAGTACCAACCATCAGTTAAGATTTTATACTATACATAGAAGGGTTCTCGTCGCTTCGAGATTTTGTTAAGATTTCGTACCCAGATAATCAAAGTTGTAGATTATAAAGAAAGGACATGGATATGGTATAAGTACAACCCCAAAGGGGGGAAGCGGGTGAAAGCAAAGTGAGTATAAATGGAAACAATTGACACTACAACACATTTAATGTGAATGCTTAAACCTTAAGTGATATCCCTCGCTGGGACAAGTTAGTAAGACCTAAAAGCCAGCAATGAATGGATAGAAGTCAAGATGATATTTGAAATGGTGCGGAGAAGCATCTGTAAAGATCTCGAATAATATGGAATTACAAAAGGGGGTGCTTATAAAAAGAAAGAATACGACAAAAGAATGGTAACGATTAACTTAAGAGATGTTATGAAGGATAGCAATGCTATACTGGGTTAGAGAATAAGATGTCGGGAATGGAGTTGTTTGCTAATGATATTGTAACTTATAAGTAGCAAAAGAGAGGGGACAGGAAATCTCCTATAATAGGACATGAGAAAATCAAAGGGGGAATCAAGGGAAAGGAGTATGACAAGATAGGGTACGAGTGAGTTTTTAGTACGGATGAGATATGTAAAGTAGAATGAATCAGGAGAAGGAAAGACTATGACTAGGATTGGATATATTATACAAGTTGTACAAGAATAGTTACGCAACCTATGAATATTTGTATGCCAAGGATGAGACCAAGTGAGTACTTGATGAGAAGAGTAAGGATTCAGTAATAGCAATGCGGTAATGATATTTTGGGTACATTAAGGAAAGGTGTAAGATGGTTTGAGCCAAATTACCGAGATAGAATTAATACTAAGGGCAAATAGGACATGGCCATGATTGAGCCAAAGATTTATCCCAATACCGATTGTGGGATACGAGAGAAAAATGCAAGGTAAAGCATGAAGACTAGTGAAACGATGCTAAGGTATTTCTTGGACTAAGTCGTGCACCTTCGCAGATTCTTGTAGAGATTGCATCATAATATGTGACAAAAAAAAACTAAGAGAAAAATTTGAGTAAAGAGGCAATAGAAGAGTTTGAATTAAAAATAAAGAAACGACACGAGATAATATGCCTAAAGTGTTGCAAGTTGGGTTAAGGGAAATAATGAAATGATTTAAGTGAGATGATCAGAACGAGTTGTTTACTAGAAGACAGTGAATTTAAGGAGAACGAACAAAAGGACGGGCACCTTAGGTTTGGGTTTGTAACAGAAGGATTAGTTATGAGCTATATTACTAAAGAGGGCTAATACGTAAGATGACCTATGGGTCTCAATGAAGTTGTGACAAAGAACACTATGACAAAGGCATCTATCCTATGGTGAGACAGTTATAGACATTGGACAACGAAGGGAAATTGACCTTCGATATTACGAGGTGATACAACAAGCATAGACGTAAGAATGAAATAGTAAGAGGCATGGACCGAAGGACAAAAGAGGGACGGGAAGTTCAAGATAGCACTTCGTGAAGTAATGCAAAATGTGAAATGGATTTGAAAAATGAGCATATGAAAGAAGAGAGGTAACACCTCAATGTGATGATAGGAGTGCTATAGGGAAAACTACCTATACAAGTATTCACTCACGACGTGAGACAAGTATCTACCTCAAAAAGAGTGCTCTCGAAAGATGCATTATGGGATTTACATGAGATTTAAAACCCCTTAAGATCATCATGTATTTTAACCTCTATTCAGATATAAGTTAAGTGAGAAGAAACACCCGAAGAGGATTCTAAAGATAAGAAGAAGGTCCCTGATTATTAAGTAATTGCGAAGGGTTTCTAGACTAATTGAGCAAAAGGGGGATCGACGAGTTCAAGTATCAAGAAGACTCATATTGGGAGAGTGACTCAAATCTCTTGAAAGGATATTCCTGAAGTGTCAAGGAAGTATTACAACCGAGATTCACTACTAAGAAGAAAGCTCATTTTCAACTATTCCAAAGGAATATTAAGATAATGCATGTTAGAGGATTAAAAGATGACTTCTCAACGAGAAAAACTCGACTTAAGCTTCGAGAATAGATGGATATAGCAAGTTGCAGTCAATTGCAGAAGTAGCTAAGTTATGACCACTTTCTTTGGAAATTCAATATTAATTGAAGTCAGGTGGAGAAGGGTGTTAAATCAAGCAAGGAAGGGCACAGCATGATAGAAGAGTAATTGATTCGTCATAAGATCACCATAACCAATATACCTATACAAGACTAGTTTAATATTCGAGGACGAATGTTTTAAAGGGGGGAAGGATGTTATATCCCGTATTTTGTACTTTGAATTAATCGTAAACTAATCGACATAAGTTTAAGGACAAGATTATTTTTAGGATACGAGACACGGAATTTTAGCCTAGATTTTTAATAATTGCACGAGTTGCTTGTGAATTTCAACTAGTGTGGAAATATTAGTGGAGATTAGGGATTAGCTAACCATGATTAGATTATTAAGTGGGGATTAATGATTAATTAGCCTAATTAATGTACCAAGTGGGCCCCATGATCAGAATTAACCATGGTTAGAACTAACCATGATCAGAATTATTAGGTGGGCCCCACAAAAAAATGTGGACAATGGTGATTGGGCATGAATGGTGACATGCCATGGTGAGACACATGTCCACCTTATGGGCAGAATATATATGTTCATAGTGGATGAATAATGCTAGCCATATATTTCATTTGCATTCCAATTCAATTAAGAAAAGAGAGGTACATAGCCATGGTTGTTCTCACGGGCATGGCAGATTTTGATCAAGAAAAATTAAATTCCATAGCTCACGGCCAGCCCCTTTGATGTAAGTTCTTAGCAATTCTCAACTTGTTTTGGAGAAAAAATCACCAACCAGCCATGGCAGCAGCTCACGGCCAGCTTCAATGGTGGAAAAAAAATTATTATCATTCCCTAAGGTGTTCTATATGTTCAAGGAGGCAGCAAGCTTAGGATCTAAGTTGAAGAAGATGAAGTGGTGCAAATGGTGCAAGTTATTGTAGGGTCTGTCCTAATTAAAATTAAGGTAAGATTTCTTCATTTGTCATGAAATTGGAATTAATGATGTTGTAATGGAGAGATTAATTTGTAATTAAGTAGAATTGGAAGTAAGAAAATTGCATGATTAGTGTTGGTATTGAAATGGACAGAATTGGAGTTGCTTAAACTAGGTTGGGTTTGATTGTTGTTATTGTTATTAATATTATGGATTATGTGTTGAATGTGAAGGAATTGTATATGTTAATGTTAAGGTTCCGTTTGGACCGTGTTGGGGCTGTTCTAATCTAAAAAAATGGTGGATTAATTTCGATTAATGATGTCGTTATTGTGGTCGTTGACTATATGATGGAAGTGGAGGAATTTGATATTTAAAGTTATAATTGTATTGCATTGAGAACGATCTGGTTTGGTTGTGTTGTTGTTCGTGTTGAATTGGAGGACCAAGTTCTTGTTGAATTAAAGGACTAAGAGTAGTTAAGGCTATGTATTGTGTTGTTGTAATGTTGGACTATTGTAAGGTCATTGCGATGAAGTGTTGTGGCTATAGATTATTAAGAGTAACTTGAATATGTCATAGTCGTTATCTTAAAGATTATGGAATGTCGTAATAGGTGGGCTGATTGGTATGTCATGCGGGCTGATCGGAGTGTTCTCGAATCTTGTCTTGATTAGTCTCAATATAGTACTTAAACATGTAGATATGGATGTTGATTTGGTTGTTTTATAGTTGGCTTGAATATAAGGAAAACGCCGTCTAATTTTCTAGAAATGAGCTGCTAACGTTGGACTACGTTTTGAAACCTACCCGTAGCTTAACCATAATTCTTGACGTCTTAATATAGGTTGAGGTACTTCGGGCAGCGTATACGTATTATATCTCGGATAAGCGTTAAAGGTATGTAAAGCTAACCCTTCTTTCTTTTTGGCATGATCTTTATGAAACAAACAGACGACGTGTATATGATTCCAAAGAAGTTCCTATTCTTAAAACCACTAGGATGGCTAATGTTCTTGATTTCCAGAAGCTATTTCATTATGTCTTGATACGTGTATATGATTTCAGAAGTTCTATTTTGATATAATCTACAGTGGCATTCGAAGGGTACTAGATATGACTATTGTCTTGGCTTTCAAATGATGACTCATTTTAAATATTCTATTGAGTCCTTGATTTCCATAAGTTATTTCGTATTACCTTGATATATGTCTATGATTCCTGAGGCTCTCTTGATATAGTCCATAGTGACGTTTAAAGGGTACTCAAAATGACTATCGTCTCTGATACTCGAGTGTTAGTTATTCTACTTATTCTATTGAGTCTCAGATGATGATCTAGTTATATATGGTTGCTCATGATATTCTACTCGTGCATACTGTTGTTGTATCATTCACCGAGTCCCGGACCGGGTATGTCATCATGCACAATTTCACTACATTATTCACCAAGTCCCTCACTAGAGGGTCGGGTACGTTATATGATGATGCGATGATATGATTATGGCACCGAGTCCCATGATGGGCCGGGTACGGTATACTTGTACATGACTTTATTCACCGAGTCCCTTACTAGAGGGTCGGGTACAATATATGTATATGATGATATGATTATGGCACCGAGTCCCTTAATGGGCCGGGTACGGTATATGATAATGATATGCATGATTTTGTTTCGTAAGGCATAGGTACAGAGATTTCTTGATTATTATACTTGTCTCCTGGAATCTCTACTTCAGTTATGATCCTTCTTACTGTATTTCATGCTTTATATACTCAGTACATATCTCGTACTAACCCCCCTTTCTTCGGGGGGCTGCGTTTCATGCTCGCATGTGCAGATACTCACTTTGGTGATCCGCCAGCTTAGGACTTCTATTCAGCTGTCTTGGAGTGCTCCATTGTCCCAGAGCCCAGACTTTTGGTACAGATCCTTTTGATGTACATATATGTTTATCCAGGGGTACGGCGGGGCCCTGTCCCGTCATATGTTACTGTTAATACTCTTAGAGGTCTGTAGACATATATGTGGGTTGTGTATATATGTTGTTTAGTTGTGTCTATGTGACTTACATTTTGGGACGTTCCCATTCGTAGTGGCAGCCTTGTCGGCTTGTGTATGTATAGTTGGGACGTTCCCACACGTTATGACAGCCTTGCCGGCATGTGTACTATGTTATCTTTTGATGGTTGTGACTCCTCAGGAGACAGGTGGTCTTGATATATATATATATATATATATATATATATATATATATATATATATGTGTGTGTGTGTCAGTTTCGAGGCAATGTTTCGTTCTTATAAGTTCCACATTATGTCTAGTTACGGATTGATTATAGATAACAGGTGTGTATACGAGTGTCCAGTTCGGGCACCAGTCACGGCCTACGGGGTTGGGTCGTGACATTTAGCCTGTTAACCGTTATGATTACCCTATCCAATTTGAGCCCCGCCCCTGTCGGTATGCTGTCCACCTCCGCCTACCTGAGGACCACCATGGTTAGGCTGAATGCCACCCCTACCCGCGGTATAGCCGCCCTGTCCTGCCGATGAACGGTCCTTGCCTCCTCTATCTGGTGTTAATGCAGCTCGGTGAGCCTGATACTAAGTCTCCGGACCACCCTGTCTGAGTCAGGGATAAAACCTCTTAACATGCCCTGGCTTACCGCACTCGTAACAAGAACGGTCCAGCAAAGGTCACTGAACAGAAGCTGATGAAGCAGTATAACCCCTATGCTAACCCGTAGACTAATAATTGGCCCCTGATGGGGCCCCATCAAACACCTGCATAGCAAACTTAACCGGGCGCCCTGAATACTCCTTTGAACTCTGACCCCTTGAGAAAGAGTTGCTGAAATTCCCTCCCGTTCGGGCTTTCTTCTCTACCTGCTTTGCATGACTCTCCTGTCTAATCCCCTCAACAACACGGACATGCTCCACTACCTCCTGGAATGAAGCCCCAGTGGCTACAAGCTGATAGCTGAAGCCTAGTGTTCAATCCCTTTACGAAATGCCTGATCTCCTTCTCCTCAGTAGGCAGCAACTGAAGAGCATATCGAGACAAGGAATGGAAACGGGACTCATAAACAGCAACAGACGAGTTCCCTTGATCAATATTAGTAAACTCATCCTTTCTCTTGTCCCTCAGAATACGCGAAACATACTTATCTAGAAACACTGAATAGAACTTAACCCAAGTCAACGGAGGTGACTCAGCTGGCCTGCACTTCACATATGCCCTTCACCACAACTTGGCATCACCCAAGAACTGAAAGGTCACAAACTCAACATACTTGTCCACCACCCCCATCTTATGGAGCCTCTCATGACAATCTATGATGAACTCGTACGCGTCCTCCGACTCAGTGCCATAGAAAATCGGAGGCTTCATTTTAGTGAACCTCCAAAAAATAATCATGCTCCTCAACCGTCATCACCAGCCCTGCAACTAGCCTCGGAAAAGCCTCGAAACTCGAAACTTCATCCAAGAGAGGTGCCACGACTGTGGCGTGCTGAACTCCCAGAGCCTGAACTCTGTCCGAACATGGGGCTGATATCCCTACACCCCTACCTGCTGGAACGGTCGGTATCGCCCTGATCTGTGCCAATCCATGTAACCAGTTCAGCACCTGTGCCATTGCATCTGGCATAGCTGAAGCAGCTGCAGCCCCTGGCTGAACTAGCACTATTACCGGCTGAGCTGGTACGGTTGCATCTCTCGCGGCCTCATCAGGAGGCACGAGATCAACTTCTGGGACTCCGCCTCTAGCCGGTGCTGCCCCTCTACCTGTGCCTCTAACTCTACCTCTGGCTGCTGCCGCACGCATTCTCACCATCTGCGAGAGAGTGAAGGATAGTGAAATACCAATTTAAATCATCCAGATACCAATTGGATTCAAGTAGCACGAAAGAAAGAAAGAAAGAAAAGGGAATTTTCCTAGTGTCTGGTAGCCACTTGAAGGTAAGTACAGACATCTCCGTACTGATCCGCCAGACTCTACTAGACATGTCCTTGTACGACGAGATCAATGAACCTAAGGCTCTGATTCCAACTTTTTCACGACCCAACCTGCCATAACTGGCACCCACAATAACTCCTAGTGGGTGAACCAATACGCTAACCATCTACTCATTCAATCCATTTTTAGTTAACCAATTCATAACAGTTAAACACAAGATAAATCAATAATTAGTCATGCCATAAAATAATAACGTAAATGTGGAAGTCCTAACTACTACAACCCCAAAATTTGAAAGTCACCTTACAAGGACTCTAATCCAAAACATGCCTAAGGAATGTACACTATCTGAAATAAATAACCATCAATGTCTGGAATGAAAATAGACATTAATAAAAAGAAGATCTTCGACGGCTTGTCATGAATAGAAACTCACTTTCAATCTGTCAGCAAATGGCCTCAACGCTAAATATGAGGTCGGGTAGCAGTCTTTGGATCACAATCTGCAAGGTAGTATCAATACAAACACTATGTACCAGTCAATAACACATAATCAAATAGCCCAACAACAAGTCAACCAATGATAATAACAAGCATGTAACTTAATGATATCAATTCAAGTCAACAGAAGCAAACAACGGAAATAAGTCTACCAGCAACGACCAAATACGCGTTGTACACACAACCAACAACGACCAAATACACGTTGTACACACATCCTAACTGGTGTCATTGACCAGTAGTCATGATCTGCACGGGACCCATGTTGTTCATGTACCACCCGTTCCGGATTCACTCCTCGGACTTGAGCTTACAACTAGGCCCCATCCTCAACCCCGGTCAAATGTGCCTGTTCATATCTAGGTCTCATCCTTACCCCCAGTCAAATGAGCCTTTTCATATATATATATATATATATATATATATATATATATATATATATATATATATATATATATATATATATATATATATATATATATATATATATATTGTCATATTGCTTTCAATAATTGATTTATCATTTTGTACCTCAATTTCACCAAGAAGATCATATTAATTTCTAGCCATAACATCATCAACCTGTAGGTCCCAACTTATCGAATAATGGCACTAAGCCCACATAATCACTCTATCAATAGCATATGAAAATTTCAATCACACATTATGCTTGAAGATTAGATATGCTTTCTCCTATCAATTTCACAACACATACATTCAACTAATCAAAGTATAACTCAAGTAGACCATAACTTACCTCAACTGTAGAGCTGGAACAATGCAGATTACTCTGATATAGCCTTTCCCTTCCGTAAAGCCCCGGAACACTCAAAGTCTAACAATTAAGATGCTAAATAAGTCACAATCACTCTAGTCACAAAATCAATTCAAATAACACTCTTCCCTTTTGCCCCATTCTAATGGGTGAATGATTTCTAGGTGGAATCAATCTAATCATTGGCCTTAACAACCATGAATTATCAATTTACAAGGTTATTTAATCAAATCATCTATTACAAGCAGTTTGCATGGTCAAGCTACCATGTTTATGAAACCAGAAGTCTCAGTTCACTTAGTTCATGTCTCTAATGGTTCAATACTTGATTAGAGAGTGATAACCCAAGCCACTAGATGATAAACACACAATAATAATCAAAACCCACCAACTATTGAAAGTCTATTAAGTTCTAGGTTTACTATTCCCAATTCACCATTGTAGACCCATAAAAGGGATGATAATAATAGAGATGAAAGCGTAATAATGGAAGGAATGGTTGAGACTTACCTCTCAATAATATTCCTGCTCTAGCTTAGAATTTCACCCTAGCTGCTTGTTGGGAACTATTTTGGAGTTTTATGAACAAAGAATTCAGAACTAGCTCACTACCAAACCGCGAGAAATAGGTTCCCGTTAAAATGTTCCCATTAAAATGATGGAAAACTTCCTAATGTTTTCCGTGTGAAAGCACTACTATTTTTTTTCTCACTAATTAAATCAAAATATCTGTGAGAATAGCCACTTAACATTTTTTAGTGGAAAATTTCAATGGAAAAATAATGTTTTTTTAGTAGTGTGAAGGAAGAGGGGGACAAAAAGCTAGGGGACATATGAAAGAACAGTTGGACTCAAATTTGGCATTTTCTAAAAGGGGAGGATTTGTAAATTCATTACTTTTCCTTCTTGATGAATTTCATTTTCTTTTTTCTTTTTTATTTTTCAAAATTTAGGAGTTATTCCTTATATTTTTTCAAAATTTTAAATACGGGTTATTACGTTTAATATAGAGACTTCTTGCAGAAATAACTTGAAAGTCATCAAGAGAATGAGAGATCCAAAATTTAAATTTTACGGGTTAAACTTTTAGGTTTATACCACTGTACCAATTACACTTTTGAAATTATGGGTTCAAACTTTAATTATTATTATTATTATTATTTTGAAATTTTACTATTCTCTTCACATGTATATCTATACTCCATATCGAAAATACTGGATTCAGTTGAATCTGTTAACTATATGCTACATCCGCCACTGATTAAGAGACCATAAATTTGAATAAATTATGAAGGGTTAAAAATTATGTATTTGTTCTTGATTTTAAATAATGGTATTACATCTCCAAAGTAACAATACCCACCTTTTTTGTTTAGTTGTTTTAATGGTCTTAAAGTAATAACCATGGTCCGAGCTAGGATACTGGAAGAGGGTTCATTCAAATCGAAAAAATTACACTATATATAAGGTCAAAATTACTTTTTATGTATATATAGTAGATGTTGAATTCCCTTGACTTATGTTTAATTTTTTATAATTTGAATTTGCTTGGTGAAAATTCTAACTCCCCCACCGCTAATAACTATTGGACTTACTAGCAACACAACTTAACACCTCCCTCGAATATAGCAGCTTCTAAAATAGTTCGCTTGTTTGCTTTGACAGCAGTGGCGGAGCCACTCATGGCCAAGGGTGGTCACCTACACACTTCTGGCTGGAAAATTATACTAGTATATAGATTGGATATTATAGTTAACTGGATATAACTAAAATTTTGAACACCCTTAAAATAATTGAGATAGATAGCTTAGAGATAAAGGGTGTTCAATTTTACCTGAAAGTCACGGTTTAAACCTTGCGTCAAACGCTGGTCATCTTCTTTCTTTAACAGAAAACATACAAACAATGTCTGAAGCTACATGATTTATTTGTATTTGCACTTATTTTCTTCCATGTTCCGACTAAACTTATTTGTATTTGAGTTATGATTTGCATTTGATTTATTCCTATGTTGGTTTGGAGTTACGTTGGACTCATTTGTTCAAGCTCTTTTAGTCTTTCTTCTTTCCTTTCTATTTCCTAGAACAGAAGAAGAAGTATTGTTAAAAAGAAGTGTCACGACCCAACCCCATGGGCCATGACTAGTGCCCAAACCAGACACTCGTATACATACCTGTTAAATATAATCACATTGAAACTACGATAATATGGGAATTTGCAAGAACAAGATATAGACTCAAAATGCCGTATATCATAATAAACCTGTCTCCTGAGGAGTCACAGCTAACCAATACATGGCACGATATGCAAGCCGACAAGGCTGCAACTATATACCAATACGATACGCAAACCGACAAGGCTGCCACTACAGATGAACATATCCATAGCAAATCACATAGACACAGCTGAACAAAACTTATACACAACCCACACATATGTCTACAGACCTCTAAGAGTATCAATAGTGAATTATGACGGGACAGGGCCCGCCGTACCCCTGGATAAACATATATATACATCAAAAGATCTGTACCAAAAGTCTAGGCTCCGGAACAATGGAGCTCTTCCAAGACAGCTAAGTAGAAGTCCTAAGCTGGAGGATCACCAAATCGAGTATCCGTACCTGCAGGCATGAAACGCAGCCCCCCGAAGAAAGCGGGTCAGTACGAGATATGTACTGAGTATATAAAGTATGAGATACAATAAAGAGGATCCTGACTGAAATAGAGATTACAGGAGACAAGTATAACAATCAGAGATACCAATGCACTTGCCTTATGAAATGTAAATCATGCATATCAATATCATATATCATAGCCGGCCTATCATGGGACTCGGTGAATAAAGTCATCATATACCATCCTCGGCGCCATAATCACATCATCATATCATCACATCATTATATATATATATATATATATATATATATATATATATATATATATATATATATATACCGTACCCGGCCCTTTAGTGAGGGACTCGGTGAACAATGCAGTGAAACTGTGCACCAAAACGTACCCCGGCCCGGGACTCGGTGAAAGATATATTGAGGCATGCATGAGCAGAGTAGTGAGCAACTATATGCAAACTAAGTCATATCTGAGACTCAATAGAATAATCAAAATGAACCATCATTTGATAATCGAGACAATAGTCATATCAAGTACCCTTCGAATGTCACTATGGATTATATTAAAATAGAACTTCTGGGATCATAGACACGTATCAAGACATAATGAAATAGCTTCTGGAAATCAAGAACATTAGCCATCCTAGTTTCTCTAAGAATAAGAGTTTCTTCGGGATTTATACATTCGTCATCCGTTTGTCTCACATAGATCATGCCAAAAGAAAGAAGGGATAGCTTTACATACCTTGTCCACATCTTAAGCTAATCCAAACCTAAGTCTCGGGCTTCCCAAGTTCTACAACAATGTCAGTAAATACCAAACATTAGCTAAAGGTACTTAAGAATCCAACCCTAAGCTAGCACGTCATTTATAGAAATTCGGACAACATTTCCTTTATATATTCAACAAACCCCGAGAATTTAACTCGGCCAAATCCTCAGCAACAACACCAACAACCATATAATTAAGTCATTTCTTAAGGGTCCCCATCGTTAACAATTCGAGAATATGATCAAAACAGCCCATATATACACAATATACCATTATGCTGTATAACTTCTCCTTCTTCATAAATATGTAAAAACATCGATCAAAATTTCAACAACAATATAATAAAATATGTTCCAACAATTCTAGCCATAAATAGCTCAAGAACACCTTCAAAACAGTCCACAAACAGCCCATGAGCCAACAACAATATCATATACGATTTACGGTATAATTTTTTCTCGTCCCATGATTTAGCCATGACTTCAGTGAATTTAAATATACTTAGAGGAGGATAATTCTTACCTTATATGCCAAATAGGAACACTCTTCTTCCACATTACTTCACCTTGAATAAATTCCAAATCCAACAACACGACAAAACGGAACAACGAGATTGAAGTAGAGAGCAAAACCCATATGTCGTTCTTGAGACGAAATATACATCTCTTCCTTAAAATGCAACGTCTCTGGCTGCATATTAAAGGGCAGATCGTTGCTGCCCTTGGAGCAAGCAGCCCCCCTACGTTTTTCTTCAACAAGGAAATCTTTTGGTTTGGTTAATTGAACATACTTGTTCATATGAATTGTCCAAGTCATCTTTGTTGTGGAATTCACGTATGCATCCACCTAGCAGCATAGGTGTACTCTTTAAAGAGAATTTAGCCTTTTTTGGTGCCACCTAATAAGCATGTGGTCCCTTCCTTCATATGGCTGCCACCTCATGCTTTCATGTGGGTTTCTATAAATGACAATTATCCATGTTATTCAATTAATACCATAATTAATTTCTTGATCTAAATTCACTTTAATAACAATTATTTTTAATACACTTCATATACTCATTGTCATGACCATGTAATATAACACTAGTCCATAGCCTCATTTGCCATACATAAAATATTATTTGCAATCATCGTCGTCACACTCTTCCAACTTAAATCATTTCGGGACTTCATTCCTCGTATACACCGAGTTCTTGATTTTCATGCTTGAATATAACTAAATTTTCCGGACTCGAGTAAATTTTCTCATGATGAACGGTTCAATTTCCTAGTCCAAAATATGAGATATTTATAGCTTGGATCGTACTTCATTCAAATAAATTTCGAAGCTCGACGAAACCTTCTCATATATCAAAAACATTCAGCCACATTTTGTGGGGCCCACTTGGTGGTCTAATTAAGTTAATTAATCATTAATCCCCACGTAATAATCTGATCATAGTTAATTAATCCCTAATTTTCACTAATGTTTCTACACTAATTGTAATTAATGTGCAAACCGTGCACTATTAAAATCGGGATTGAAAGTCCTTATCTCATATCTCAAAAAAAATTATCATGTCCTTAAACTTATGTCGATTAGCTTACGAATAATCCAACGTACAAAAATACGGGATGTAACATCCTTCCCCCTTTGGAACATTCGTCCTCGAATGTTAAACTAGTCCTACACTCCCAATACTTCTTTAAATGTTCTTTTATTGATTTATGCCCTTCACATGCTTCTTTCGTTGGTCAATTCCCTCCAATTCATTATAACGCATTCCAGATCTCTAAGTAACCATTCCTGTAATATTTCCTCTTTCCGTTGCTTCTCGAGGTAATAATTCCACGTCGTTGTCTTTATTCTCCTCCTTATTTCGCAGTTGGTTGACAATTGTATTGCGAGCTCTTCTGCTGAAATCTTACTCTCTCCCTGATGCACTTAGTCATAACTCGACTCTTTCTTCTTCTATAGTTACTCCCTTAAGATGTATCGTTCACTTCATCTTACCTCTTAATCTTTAAATAAGATTTTGTACCGTGCAGACGTCCCTCGTCGATTTATTAGACTTTACAATCCTTGGAGTATTTCATGCCTCTGGTAACCTGTAGACCCTTCGCAGATTCTACGAATAAAACAAAATTTCCCAAGGTGTAACATTATTTTACTTCAATAACCTTATATTGCTCTGCTGTTCCAGTCCATATTCTGGAATCTTCAGCCTCATGTATCACTTCTCGACTTCCTTAAAAGACTTTAACTGTCACTCTACTTTATAGCTCTTAATCTCAATCTTTAGAGTTGGCTATCAAGTAGCACTGGAGTTCCCTCATATAGTACCTTTACATAGCTGCTCTGTGCTTTGTCTATTATTGACTGGTATAATTCTGAAAGAATTTTTTATTTGACATATAAATTCACTGTCATCCAATAACCAGCTTGTTATGATCGTCTCGCTTAAACCATTTCACAATTTCCCTTAATCCAACTTGTAACACTTTAGGCATATTATCTCGTGTTGTTTCTTTATTTTTAATTCAAACTCTTCTATTGCCTCTTTACTCAGATTTTGCTCTTAGTTTTTCTGTCACACATTATGTTGTAATCTTTGCAAGAATATGCGAAGGTGCTCAAATACCTTAGCGTCGTTTCACTAGTCTTTATACTTTACTTTGCATTCTCCTCTTGTATCATTCAATTGGTATCAGGTTAAATATTCGGCTCAACCATGGTCATGTCCTATTTGCCCTCAGTACTAATTCTATCTCAGTAATTTGGCTCAAACCATCTTACGTCTTTCCTTGATGTACCCAAAATATCTCAACCGCATTGTTATTACTGGATCCTTACTCTTCTTATCAAGTACTCACTTGTTCTCATTCTTAGCATACAAATATTCGTAGGTTGCATAACTATTCTTGTACAGCTTGTATATAATACATCCAATCTTAGTCATTGTCTTTCCTTCTCCTGGTTCATTATGCTTTACATAACTCATCCGTACTAAAACTCGCTCGTAGCCTATCTTGTCATACTTCCTTCCCTTCCTTTATTCACCCTTTGATTTTCTCATATCCTGCTATAGGAGATTTTCTATCCCTTGTTGCAATATCATTAGCCCACAACTCTATTGCCAAATCTTAGCCTCTAATCTAGTATAGCATTGCTATCCTTTATAATATCTCTTAAGTTACTCGTTACCATTCTCTTATCATACTCTTTCTTTTTATGAGCACCCACTTTTTAATGTCATATCATTCAAGATCTTTACAAATAATTCTCAGCACTATCTCAAATATCATCCCCACTTCTATCCGTTTATTGCTGGCTTTCAGATCTTACTGGCTTGTTTCAGCAAGGGATCTCACTTGAAGTTTAAGTATCCATATCAAATATATTGCAGTGTCAATTGTTTCCATCTTACATTTGCACTTCTCTCACCTGCTTCCCCCCTTAAGGGTGTACTTATACCATTATCTGCTTATATTTTGTTCTATGTCCATACTTCCAATCTCAAATTCATTTAATCTCTTTTTTCCAACTCACTTGGTATGTTGTACCATATTCATGTCTTCTCTTTATAATTTATAACTTTGATTATCCACGTACGAAACCTTAAAAAAATCGTGAAGCGACGAGAACCTTTCTATATATGGTACAAAATCTCATCTAACCATCTGTACTCGAGTAATGCAACCAATGTAGCAACCCATCCAAGGCCACATTCCACTTACTCCAATCAGTAATTAATTAGTACTTATAGTCGTTCCAAATTCTCAATTAGGTAGCACTTATATTCCAATGATAAGTGTCCAAAGTTCTTCTGTAATATTATCTCTATCCCAACCTATGTCATCTGTTTCCTTTAATAAATTTACAATACATTATTTGCTCCTCAGGCCTACAGTCCTTGTCCTTTATGGATTTCACTATTTTCGAGGTGAAATCATATACACGCAGTACCCCTTTATGCCTTCTGCTCTTTTACCCTTGTTGTGTACCCAACACTGATTTTTAACTTACTCAAAATCATATCAAGTTCGTCTTAATAATGGTCTTATCTTATCACCTTGTCGTCGTACTACACCTTTAAGTTCGTAGCTATTTTTATTTTATACTCGTACTCAATTAATTACGTCTATCTTGGTTGCTTCCTCTAGTATTCCCTTACCATTTCTCCAGTCTATGTCCATCTTTTATTCTGTGCACGAGAAGTCTCATGCTACCTCTGTATCCTTCGGAAAACACTACTTCTGCATAATCCCTTTCTCATTTTCAAAACGTATTATATTCATCCCAGTCCTTTTTTTTTGGCACTCATTCTATCTCGTTGCTCATCTTTCTATAGTTTGGTTTTTCACAGTTCCGTCACTTATATTACTCGTGTTCTCGGCTCTATATGTCATAACCTATTACTGCACTGTTATCTCGCTTTCTTCTTATTTCCTTCTTTCAATTAACTCCTTCTTCTCTTGTGCTCGCCATCATTTCCGTCATCACATAATCTTTATTCTGAACTTCCCCTATAGAAGAACTTCATAAATCTTTCTTATTCGTTCTATAGCTCGCTTTTATACTTTAGTCACATAGATCACGTCATATCTTTTAGTCACTTCTTCGCTAGGCTTTACTCATTTTCATAACAATCCTTATTATATTCACATAATATCCTGTTCGTAATCAATCCTATAGTAACACTTCTTAATCTTATTCACGATTCTTACTATGGTTTAATTACACTCTGTGGGGTAGGCGTACTTAACCTTTTATCATTTCTAATCAATCTTACCCTTAATATCTCACAAGTTGCCTCATCAATACATTCATATTTGTCACAATTCTTCCTCTTCCGTACTCTTATCTCACTCATACTATTACTTCTTCTAACTATAAACTCATCGTAATTTATCCCTACTTATCAGTTAACTCGATACCTCAATAAAACGTTCTGTTAAGATTTGCCACCTTTTTCTAAATCATCCCTTAGTGTCACAAGCCCTTTCCAAATTATCCTAGCATTTCATCAACAACACATGAAACATATGATCTAAGACAGCCCATAAGTTTGAGTTTTCCTTCTACAAACTCCATCTCCAATTACTTGATTAAGAACTAATAAACTCAAGGGCATAAAGATATGATGAAATGTTACCTCAAGAACACAAGAACGCTCCAACTCCAAGATTACATCACCATGAAGCATCCTCCAAAACCACCACAAGAAGAAGAACTAGAATCTGACAAGCACCACGGGACTTCTAATGCTTGATTCACATAGTTTACCTTCAGATTTGTTCTTGGGTCATGAACGAACTATTTAGTTCATAAACTACTTGTCGTATGCTTTGTACTCTTCAAATAAAAGTGAAACTTAATTGTGGACGTTTTTGCTCTTCAACATGAGCCTCTTCTACGGTAAAATGTGGCTGGAAAGTATTTTGGTCCGTTCAAATGAATTCCAAACTTTGCTGCTCATATATGCTTCTTCAAAATAAAATTTCCCAAATAAGAATGATGCCTCTTACGGATGACATGGAGGGTATCTCTTAAAGCTTTAATCCAACATGATAAATTTACCCTATCGACATTGACCTCATAATTACTATTACTATCAATTCAACAGTTAACTTTATTTCTCGAAGTCAGACTTGCAACTTGGTCAAATCCTATTATTACTGTTGACACGACCTTTCAAGACATATTACGAACTTATATCTCATTCCCTTTTTATTTCTAAGAAAATTTTGGCAGAGTTTCCTCTGTATTTCTTACTATCCCAAAACCTGCACGCAGGAAATACCAACAATGCCTCACAGGGCCAACATATATACGTATATATCATATCATATCATACCCACACAGGGCTCCCAATTTCAAGTAAAAGGTATATCTGTCCTGTTATACCTTCCTATCTACCTTCCCTTTCATTCTTTAACTTTACATTTCCATCATACTTCAATATTCTTACCTTATCCGACATGCATCTTTCAAACCGTTGCTTACCTGTGTACTTTGTAACTTCCAATACCATCAGTCACTTTCTTCTGTCAATGTCGTTCTTCAGCTGAAATCAAGGGTTAGTATAAGGAATTTCATTTCCTATGGCTGGGCTCTATCGCATGATCTTAGATATGAAAGAAAGGTAACATCCTAAATGTCCTGTAGCTTCCTGTTTATAGATGTGGTGCACAACACACCGATAAACAAGACTCTACTAGACACGGTCTGTAGACACTCCGAGGATGAACTGCTATGATACCACTTTTGTCACGACCTAACCCCATGGGCCATGACTAGTGCCCAACCTGGACACTCGTATACATACCTGTTAAATATAAGCACATTGAAACTACGACAATATGGGAATTTGCAAGAGCAAGCTATAGACTCAAAACACCGTATATCATAATAAACCTGTCTCCTGAGGAGTCACAGCTAACCAATACATGGCACGATATGCAAGCCGACAAGGCTGCAACTATATACCAATACGATACGCAAGACGACAAGGCTGCCACTACAGACGAACATATCCATAGCAAATCACATAGACACAGCTGAACAAAACTTATACACAACCCACACATATGTCTACAGACCTCTAAGAGTATCAATAGTGAATTATGACGGGACAGGGCCCGCCGTACCCCTGGATAAACATATATATACATCAAAAGATCTGTACCAAAAGTCTAGGCTCCGGAACAATGGAGCTCTTCCAAGACAGCTAAGTAGAAGTCCTAAGCTGGAGGATCACCAAATCGAGTATCCGTACCTGCAGGCATGAAACGCAGCCCCCCGAAGAAAGCGGGTCAGTACGAGATATGTACTGAGTATATAACGTATGAGATACAATAAAGAGGATCCTGACTGAAATAGAGATTACAGGAGACAAGTATAACAATCAGAGATACCAATGCACTTGCCTTATGAAATGTAAATCATGCATATCAATATCATATATCATAGCCGGCCTATCATGGGACTCGGTGAATAAAGTCATCATATACCATCCTCGGCGCCATAATCACATCATCATATCATCACATCATTATATATATATATATATATATATATATACCGTACCCGGCCCTTTAGTGAGGGACTCGGTGAACAATGCAGTGAAACTGTGCACGAAAATGTACCCCGGCCCGGGACTCGGTGAAAGATATATTGAGGCATGCATGAGCAGAGTAGTGAGCAACCATATGCAAACTAAGTCATATCTGAGACTCAATAGAATAATCAAAATGAACCATCATTTGATAATCGAGACAATAGTCATATCAAGTACCCTTCGAATGTCACTATAGATTATATCAAAATAGAACTTCTGGGATCATAGACACGTATCAAGACATAATGAAATAGCTTCATCCTAGTTTCTCTAAGAATAAGAGTTTCTTTGGGATTTGTACATTCGTCATCAGTTTTTCCCACATAGATCGTGCCAAAAGAAAAAAGGGATAACTTTACATACCTTGTCCGCATCTTAAGCTAATCCAAACCTAAGTCTTGGTCTTCCCAAGTTCTACAACAATATCAGTAAATTCCAAACATTAGCTAAAGGTACTTAAGAATCCAACCCTAAGCTAGCACGTCATTTATAGAAATTCGGACAACATTTCCTTTATATATTCAACAAACCCCGAGAATTTAACTTGGCCAAATCCTCAGCAACAACACCAACAACCATATAATTAAGTCATTTCTTAAGGGTCCCCATCATTAACAATTCGAGAATATGATCAAAACAGCCCCTATATACACAATATACCATTATGCCGTATAACTTCTCCTTCTTCATAAATATGTAAAAGCATCGATCAAAATTTCAACAACAATATAATAAAATATGTTCCAACAATTCTAGCCATAAATAGCTTAAGAACACCTTCAAAACAGTCCACAAACAGCCCATGAGCCAACAACAATATCATATACGATTTACGGAATAATTTTTCGTATTTCTCGTCCCACGATTTAGCCATGACTTCAGTGAATTTAAATATACTTAGAGGAGGATAATTCTTACCTTATATGCCAAAGAATACTCTTCTTCCACATTACTTCACCTTGAATAAATTCCAAATCCAACAACACGACAAAATGGAACAGCGAGATTGAAGTAGAGAGCAAAACCCGTATGTCGTTCTTGAGACGAAATATACATCTCTTCCTTAAAATGCAACGTCACTGGCTGCACATTAAAGGGCAGATCGTTGCTGCCCTTGGAGCAAGCAGCCCCCCTACGTTTTTCTTCAACAAGGAAATCTTTTGGTTTGGTTAATTGAACATACTTGTTCATAAGAATTGTCCAAGTGATCTTTGTTGTGGAATTCACGTATGCATCCACTAGCCGCATAGGTGTACTCTTTAAAGAGAGTTTAGCCTCTTTTGGTGCCACCTAATAAGCATGTGGTCCCTTCCTTCATATGGCTGCCACCTCATGCTTTCACGTGGGTTTCTATAAATGACAATTATCCATGTTATTCAATTAATACCATAATTAATTTCTTGATCTCAATTCACTTTAATAACAATTATTTTTAATACATTTCATATACTCATTGCCATGACCATGTAATATAACACTAGTCCATAGCCTCATTTGCCATACATAAAATATTATTTGCAATCATCGTCGTCACACTCTTCCATCTTAAATCATTTTGGGACTTCATTCCTCGTATACACCGAGTTCTTGATTTTCATGCTTGAATATAACTAAATTTTCCGGACTCGAGTAAATTTGCTCATGATGAACGGTTCAATTTCCTAGTCCAAAATATGAGATATTTATAGCTTGGACCGTACTTCATTCAAATAAATTTCAAACCTCGACGAAACCTTCTCATATATCAAAAAAATCCAGCCACATTTTGTGGGGCCCACTTGGTGGTCTAATTAAGTTAATTAATCATTAATCCCCACTTAATAATCTGATCATAGTTAATTAATCTCTAATCTTCACTAATGTTTCTACACTAATTGTAATTAATGTGCAAACCGTGCACTATTAAAATCGGGATTGAAAGTCCTTATCTCATATCTCAAAAATAATCCTGTCCTTAAACTTATGTCGATTAGCTTACGAATAATCCAACGTACAAAAATACGGGATATAACAAGAAGACAACGAGATCTAACAACAACTTAGCTAGCACTTATTTTGTTCTCTTTTCTTTTTAAATTGCTTCTGTGAACATTTTAATTATCCAACTTTGTTCTCTTTATTTCTTTTTTTTTAAAGAAAATTAATTTGTCGTTATCTCTCGCTTTGTAACATTCTCAGAGTGCCCTTGTTATTCTCCACTTGTGGGATTACGTACATTGGGTATGTTGTTGTTTGTTGTTGTTGTCATTTGATACTATAATCACCGTAAGAGTTCTCTAGTAATGAAATTTATCAAGAATAACATGCGAAATCAAATGGACCATAAATTTTTAGGCGGGTGTGCAGTGATGATGTTAAAAAAATTTCGTTGCACTCATTCATCGGAAAAAAATTATAGACTCCTCAACATTTGAACAACCTTACCAAAATTTCTGGCTTCGCCACTGTTTAACAGTGAACTAAGAAACATGTCACTCTAGGATCTTCTCAACATGGATCTCTCCGACAGCCACAAGACAAACAAAAGTAAAATCATTGTTGAATACATATG
Source organism: Lycium barbarum (assembly GCF_019175385.1). Lineage (NCBI taxonomy): Eukaryota > Viridiplantae > Streptophyta > Magnoliopsida > Solanales > Solanaceae > Lycium > Lycium barbarum. The sequence goes on along the minus strand of NC_083343.1, from coordinate 95,701,773 downwards.
GTTTCCTTTTCAGATCTCTCTTTCCTTTGTTTATTGTTAAAGGAAATTGCTTGTATTTCCCTAATTTGTATACTAGCAATATCTCTTTAAGGAAAGTCGATTCTTCCACGCCTCAAAGCCATTTCTTCTTCCATTATGTTTATCTATTTTTTCTAACTGTTACTACTTTGTAGTAAGTAGTATATTTTTAATAGTCATTGTTTAGTTTTGTTACATAAAAAAATAATTTTCTTGTATTGATGAGTACATTGATCAGGATTGATGGACCTGGCATGAATCTGAGAAGCAAAGCAAGGATAATTGATGTTTTCCTTTTCCTTTTTCAATGTTTTCATGCCATTACATATTTCTTGGAATTCTGATCTTTACGGGAGTATTGGCATCTAATTGTGATTTTGATCTGTGGATAACAGACCCTGCGTGGACCTGTAACTAATCCTTCTCAACTGCCAAAATGGAACTATATATGATGGTTCTAGCAGTGACCAAGCTCCTGGTGAAGACCGTAAAGTCATCTTATAGTACTACGTGGGTATGGCCCGTGCTAGAACCCAACATAATGTAATTAATCAAAGAGCTACTTTAGTCTCTCTGACAAAAAGAAGATACATCGTTGAAAAATGAATTAGATTCCATGAGTGACGCAAGATTGAGACATTTATTTACCAGAGTAAAAAGAGTAATACAAATGATCATTTATTAGACTACATAATTGTATGCAAGGCAAAATATGAAAACCCATGGAAAGTACCACTGTTTCTCCTTGGTTGGAGATAAACAGTGATACTTTACTTTAGGTGATTGAAGCTGGAGCAGTCTCGTTACTTGCCTATTTTGAGGACTAATTGGATTATTATGAGACCTTGCTCATGTTTCACAAAGCTTACACACCCATTTCTTTTACTAATAACCGACACAAACAAAACTCCACCATTGGAATCAAAATTTTACAATACCAGAAAAGGTGTAAAAGGGCAAGTGGTTCGAACTTAAAGACATCACTATCAATAAATATAGAACAATTGTCAAACACAACATTGCAAAGAGAGTTTTTTCTAGCATTTAGTTTACTATTATTATTTCAATTGGTATAAATCCCTAAATCACGAAATTAAAACCGATAATAACATCTTTTTCCCCTACTGGGAGAGACTCTCTTTCATCCGGCCTCAATTGTAAAATTTCTTGGAACAGAGAAGAAGAGAAGGGGAGAAGATTAACGATGAGTGAATATCAAAGAGCACCACGAGAAGGGTGAAAGATTGAGTTGAAAAGAGGAAGTGTCTAGGATATTTTTGTGGGTGTACTGCAATTCAGCAAGCTGACGCTGCTTTGCTCTGTTTATGTATATTGTGCAGCATTTTATCTCAAGAAACTTCAGACCACATTGACCAGTTGTTCTATTGACATTTGAAACTTCAGACAAAGAGATTCAAGTGGAAAGAAGGTGAGTTTGTGGCCAAGAGAAGAAATAGACGTGAAGAGCCGGGGGCATTTAGCTAGAGGTGACTCTTAAGTCTTTTTATTGAGAGAAGGTGATTCAAATTTTAATTATTGAGTGGAGGTGGTGTTTTTTGATTAGTGATTAAGAGGTTTTGACCTTGCCCAAAAGTTTTTATTTTGACACTTTGACCCTTAACTTTATTTTTAACACTTTGCCTTCAAGTTTTATTTTTAACACTTTGATCCAGTCAATATAAACCCTAAATTATCAAAATGGGTCCCAAAAAAAGGGCGCCAATAGCTGCACCCGTTTTTGCTCTTTTCCCTCCTCTGTTCTTCTCCTCCTTCCTCCATTCGTTCTTTCTCCTTCTTGTTCTTCTTCTTTTCCATCCGCTTGTTTTTCTCCCTCCATTCTTCTTCCTCATCTTCCATTGTTGTTTCCCCAGCTTCTTCTTCATCCATTGTTGTTCCATTTTGAAGAATCTACTCAACAAAAGAAAAAACTAAACCACCAAATTTGCAATTTTTTTGGTTGGATTTCGTTAGTGTCTACATGGGCATTACTTCATAAGTATTGCTGCTTCCCCTACTTCTTCTTCTTCCATTGGTGCGGCATTTTGAAGAATTTGCTCAACAAAGAAAACAAAGAAACCAACAGATTTTGCAATTTTTTGGCTGGGCATTACTTCAGAAGTAATTTCCGCTCATTTGGTAAGTAAAATATTGTTGTTTTGTTTCAATTGTTTATGTGGGTTTTGCTGCTGATTTTCCAACAATTTACAGTACCAATTGTACTTGTTGCAACAAGTGCTAAAGATGCTGTATAAGAGCTTCTAAATTTTTGCAACAACTGTTGTAGTTTCTGTAGAAGCTGTTGTAGTTTATGCAACAGCTATTGTAGTTGCTGCCACAATTACAACAGATTATGTAGTTGTTGCAACTTCTATACTAATTGTTGTTAAATACGTAGAATGAATAAGTTGCAACAGATTTGTGAGTTGTTGCAAGTAGTGTACTACCTGTTGCAACAAGTATCTTACTTGTTGCAACAACTCACTGATCCGTCGGATTCAGCTTCAGTCCAACAGAACCCAAAAACTGGACCCAAAAAAAAAACTGTAGCTGACTCCAACAGATTATTTAGTTGCTGCAACAAGTGTATTACCTGTTGCAACAAGTAATTTACTTGTTGCAACAACTCACTAATCTGTTGGACATCTTCAACTGTCTTTGGATTAAACAGAACTCAAAAAACTGAAGCTAACTCCAACAGATTAGTTAGTTGGTGCAACAAGGATAGTACTTGTTGCAACAGGTAATCCACTTGTTGCAACACCTAATTCATCTGTTCCAACAAGTCATTAAGTTATTGTATTTTGTTACTATACAGTCATGACCTTTTTTAAAAAAAAAATATATATTCAGGTAGCATTAATGGGGGACTCAATAACAATAGGTGTTGATTGCCATGGCGAATGAATCGAGAAGAACAATCGATATATTTGGCGATGGAAGGGTAGTCACATGTTAGAGACGATAGCGATGAGTGTCCAAAGAGATGTTGTGTTTGATGATTTTGTGAACTTAATCATCACCTATTGTGAATTAACTTGTGAACCGAAAGATCTTGCCATCACTTACATGCATAGCTCTTTTGAAAACCAGAGGGTCTTGCCTTTTAAGATAACCGATCAGGATCGCTTGCGTACTTATTTGAATGATGTAGCTAGGCCCATTTTAAGGGTATACGTGGTTGGAAGCCCGGTAGAGAACCATAATTTAGGTCAAGACCAACAAGATGTGTTAAATGATAAATTGGATGGGGTAGATATGGATATGGATATTCCAGATAATGGAAGTGGGGGTGAGCCGATTCCTACACCTGAAGTTGCGAGCAATACACCGTGTTCTACAAAATCTTCACAATGCAGCCATGTTCAAGATGATGAAACAGGCTTTTATAAAGGAATGTCATTCAAGAACAAGGAACAACTAGCAACTATGTTGAAACTTGCTAGCGTGAAGAAAGATTTTACACTCAAGAAGGTGATTAATTCGCGCACTGTGTATTGCTTTAGATGTGTACATCCGAAGTGCAAGTGGTGGATGAGGGCTATGAAGCTTTTAAGTTCTGACATATTTTGTATTACAACCTACGTAAAGTATCACACATGTGGTTCTGAGCATATTACTAGCCATAATCCACACGCCACAGCGAAAGTCATTGGTGAATACTTCAAAGATAGGTTTCCCGGCGATAAAGGCCCATCTACAAAAGATATGAGCCAATCATTTCGCACAAAATTGGGTTGTAAGGTAAGTTATTGGAAGGTATGGAAGGGCATGGAGATTGCAAAATCTTTGACAAGGGGGACACATGAGCACGGGTATGCAGTGCTTTATGCGTACCGTTATATGCTTCGTTCCGCAAATCCAGGAAGCAAGACGGCATTGAAGGTTGATGCTAATGGGAAGTTCAAGTACTTTTTTGTGGCCTACAAGGCTTGGATGCTTGGTTTTGCGCAAATGAGAAAAGTCATAGTTGTCGATGGGACATTCTTGAAGAGCAAGTACGAAGGAGTGTTATTGTCAGCCGTGGCGCAAGATGCGGAGAATCATGTTTTTCCTGTGGCATTTTGTGTAGTGGACAAGGAGTGTGATGCCTCATACAAATATTGTTTTGAACAAATGAGAAGCTTTGTAGATGATACCAAAGAGTTGTGCATAATTTCTGATAGGCATCCAAGTATCAAAAAGGCAGTTTCAATTGTCTTCCCTTTATCTCATTATGGTTGTTGCATGAAGCACCTTGGGGAAAATCTCCGAACCACCTTTCACAATACGAAGGTCATATCTCAGTTTTATAAAGCAGCAAAATCGTACAATATAGATGAGTTCAATGACCATTTCAATCAAATCAGAGATACCGTCCCTGGGGCCGCCGAACATCTTGAACGTGTTGGATTCCACAGATGGAGCAGGGTATTCTTCCCCGGAAATAGGTATTCATACATTACCTTTCCAACAAATAACACATCTGTTGGAACAACTAACTAACTTGTTGCAACAGGTAAGTTAGTTGTTCCAACAACTAAGTTAGTTGTTGCATTTTGTTATGACACAGAGACAATAACTGAAGCTCTCTCCAACAAGTAACACATCTGTTGGAACAACTAACTCACTTGTTGCAACAAGTGATTAAGTTGTTCCAACAACTCACTTAGTTGTTGCATTTTGTTATGACACAGAGACAATAACTGAAGTTCTCTCCAACAAGTAACACATGTGTTGGAACAACTAACTCACTTGTTGCAACAGGTGATTTAGTTGTTCCAACAACTCACTTAGTTGTTGCATTTTGTTATGACACAGCGACAATAACTGAAGCTCTCTCCAACAAGTAACACATCTGTTGGAACAACTACCTCACTTGTTGCAACAGGTGAGTTACTTGTTCCAACAACCCACTTAGTTGTTGCATCTTGGTATGACACAGAGACCATAACTGAAGCTCTCTCCAACAAGTAACACATCTGTTGGAACAACTAACTCACTTGTTGCAACAAGTGAGTTAGTTGTTCCAACAACTCACTTAGTTATTGCATTTTGTTATGGCACAGAGACAATAACTGAAGTTCTCTCCAACAAGTAACACATGTGTTGGAACAACTAACTCACTTGTTGCAATAGGTGATTAAGTTGTTCCAACAACTCACTTAGTTGTTGCATTTTGTTGTGACACAGAGACAATAACTGAAGCTCTCTCCAACAAGTTACACATCTGTTGGAACAACTACCTCACTTGTTGCAACAGGTGAGTTACTTGTTCCAACAACCCACTTAGTTGTTGCATCTTGGTATGACACAGAGACCATAACTGAAGATCTTTATTTTCACAGGTATAATCTTATGACGTCAAACATTGCTGAGTCGGTGAATTCAATGTTCAATGTTGAAAGAGAGTTTCCCATTACTGCTTTATTTGATGCCATAAACAGGAGATTTGCAGAAAAATTCATGAGAGACGTATGGAGTTCATCGACTCACCAAACATCTTTGTTCCTTCAGTTGAAAAAAAAAATCAAAATTTGTCAACTTGGGGAACAAGTTGTTAGCCCATCAAATAGCCAACTACAAGTTCAGCGTCATCGGTCACGGTGCAGTTGCGACAGTCGATCTGCAAAGTAGATCTTGTACTTGTAGAGTTTTTGTCCTGGACAAAATACCTTGTCCACATGCAATGGCAGCGTTTGGTGTCTAATATAGTGACGACTTTGGAAGGCGGATTTATGACTACTCATCTCCATATTATAAGGTGGAGAATTACATAATTGCATATTGTGAGAAAATTTGTCCTGTGCCTTCTGAAGAATCTTGGGAAGTTCCTTTGGAGATTTTAGAGAGAGAGATACCTCCTCCATATGTTGATCCAAGCAAACCTGGAAGAAGGCGGACAAAGAGGAGGCGCGAAATCGGGGAATCATTTCCAACGAGGAAAAACAAATGCTCCTTATGCAAAACAGCTGGCCACAAAAGAATAACATGTCCAAGCCTAAATGCTCCATAGTTGTAAATTGCATTATGCTTTAACAATAGTTATCTGTTGGAACTTTATGACATTGTAATGTTATTGTTTCTTAGCATGGTAATTTATGTTTAACTTCCAGCAAGCAATAAATCTATTGCAACAACCAAGTTATATGTTGGTGTTTTTTCAACTAAGTTATGTGTTACAACTTGTGTTTTATCCAACACGAGTAAGGATTTGTTCAACAACTTAATCACTCAAAAGAAACAGATATTACAATTGTTGCAACAGATTCTACATATGCTGCAACAGATATTGTATTTGCTGCAACAGATACTGTACTTGTTGCAACGGATACTATAGTCGCTGCAACAGATACTATAGTTGTTGCAACATATATTCTACTTGCTGCAACATATAATGTACTTGCTGCAACATATACTGTACTTGCTGCAACGGATGCTATAGCCGTTCCAACAGATACTATAGTTGTTGCAGCAGATTACTCACATGCTGCAGCAGATACTATACTTGCTGCAGCAGATTACTCACATGCTGCAGCAGACACTATACTTGCTGCAGCAGATACTACTTGGTTCACCCATATTTAGTGATCAACTACTCGATTCACCCATATTTAGTGATAAACAAAGGAAATTAACCATATTTAGTGATAAACAATGGAATACTTAATCAATTTGATGTATTTTTAGTCAGCGAAGAGGATCTCCTAAGCCAGCATGCACTAAATCGAGTGATCATTAGAGAGAATTGATGTGAACTACTCGATTCACCCATATTTAGTGATAAACAAAGGAAATCAACCATATTTAGTGATAAATAATAGAATACTTAATCAATTTGATGTATTTTTAGTCAGCGAAGAGGATCTCCTAAGCTAGCATGCACTAAATCGAGTGATCATTAGAGAGAATTGATGTGAACTACTCGATTCACCCATATTTAGTGATAAACAAAGGAAATCAACCATATTTAGTGATAAATAATGGAATACTTAATCAATTTGATGTATTTTTAGTCAGCGAAGAGGATCTCCTAAGCCAGCATGCACTAAATCGAGTGATCATTAGAGAGAATTGATGTGAACTACTCGATTCACCCATATTTAGTGATAAACAAAGGAAATTAACCATATTTAGTGATAAACAATGGAATACATAATCAATTTGATGTATTTTTAGTCAGCGAAGAGGATCTCCAAAGCCAGCATGCACTAAATCGAGTGATCATTAGAGAGAATTGATGTGAACTACTCGATTCACCCATATTTAGTGATAAACAAAGGAAATCAACCATATTTAGTGATAAACAATGGAATACTTAATCAATTTTCAAGTGCATTGTTGTAACAACTAAGTAAATTGTTGCAACAGAAGATCCATATGTTCCAACAGATTCTTTACTTGTTGCAACATCTTCAGCAGTTGCTGGATTATTTGCAACAGAAGATCCATATGTTCCAACAGATGCCTTACTTGTTGCAACAACTAAGTAAATTGTTGCAACAGAAGATCCATATGTTCCAACAGATGCCTTACTTGTTGCAAAAACTAAGTAAATTATTGCAACAGAAGATCCATATGTTCCAACAGATTCCTTACTTGTTGCAACATCTTCAGCAGCTGCTGGATTATTTGCAACAGAAGATCCATATGTTCCAACAGATTCCTTACTTGTTGCAACAACTTAGGTAAGTTAGTTGTTCCAACAACTCACTTAGTTGTTGCATTTTGTTATGACACAGAGACAATAACTGAAGTTCTCTCCAACAAGTAACACATCTGTTGGAACAACTAACTCACTTGTTGCAACAGGTGATTAAGTTGTTCCAACAACTCACTTAGTTGTTGCATTTTGTTATGACACAGAGACAATGACTGAAGCTCTCTCCAACAAGTAACACATCTGTTGGAACAACTACCTCACTTGTTGCAACAACTAAGTAAATTGTTGCAACAGAAGATCCATATATTCCAACAGATTCCTTACTTGTTGCAACAACTTAGGTGTTTGTTCCAACATATCTGTCACTTGCGTAAAACTACTGAAACAACTTAAACAATATATAAGGGTACTGAGCATATAATACATATTTAACAAATTTACATAATGTGTTCATCCACCATAATTCAAATGCAAGCAAAATATGAGAGAAATTGTTTAATGCAAACATAGTTTAAGAGAAATTGTTTGTCCCCACATTAGGGCTCCAACACCTTATCAATAATTCCACAAGCCCACCTTCATTGCCTGCTCTCCACAGTATTGTCACTCAATAAGGTATCGGGCTTGGTCATATTTGTGCGGGTAGGCAAAGCTTCAACAAAAGCAAGTGACCAGGAAGCACATGCCTTATTGGTCTCATTGCGGGGGATATCCTTCTTCCGAACAAAATTCCATGATTCATTTAGCAACTTTTCAGGTAAGCGTGAGAACATGCCACTCTGCTTTAGCAACGTGGGGAACAAATCCATTAACGGCTGCATGTGGCAGAAGAAATCACCGTCGTCGTTACATGGAATGTTGCAATCATAAACATTTATGATACCCTCCTCAATGATGATCTCAAAAGTGACAAAATGGTTGTCATTAATATTCATGACAGCTATGATCCTTTTGGCACCAATCCACTCGCAGCCACCTGGGTAGGGCACACTACCTCTGGGAAAAGCGAGACCATCATCGTCCCACCTAAAGAGAGCAAGTCTTTGATCATAGGGCACGGCACCCATATTTGTAGACTCATCGGACAATCCTAAGTACTTGTTGCGACAGTGATGGTAGAAGTTGAGGTCCATGATTCTATCAGAGGAATCATAGTACTCAAGGAAATTGAGCTGCCTCATACGCATCAGCAACAAGATTTCATCTACATACTGCAGTAAAAGTATCAAAACAGTCAGCCACTTGCTGCAACAGGTAGTTAGAGTTGTTGGAACAACTAGTGAACTTGCTGCAACAAGTTGTTAACTTGTTGGAACAACTAGTTAACTTGTTACAATAAGTTAGTAACTTGTTGTAACAACTACTTAACTTGTTGCAACAAGTTCATCGAATTACATGACTTGTTCAAACAGCATACTGAATTATATACATATATATGAGTGTTGAAACTTTCTCAATCCTCCCACCATTCGTGCATGTTTGTCATAACCTTGAAGTCTTCGGCCCCAAATTCATGCATTGAGTACAGTGCTCTCCCACTCTTTTTGGATTTGATCAAGGTTTCAAGCTTCTTCTTTTTTGGGGGGTTTACACGCTTGAAAATATCAACTTTTTTCAGCACTTGTGGCACAACTTCAGCAGGAGGAGTAGCAATAGACTTCTGTGGAGTACTTGTTTTCCTTGCTCTACAATCAGCAAGTGCCTTGTAAATTGTTTTTGCCCTCTTGCGAATCCCAATAGGAGTATAGGGTGAGCTGAGCTTTTTGGATGGCTGGACACCCCTCTTGGACATCAAACTCTTTATAGCTGAATTCGTATCTTTTTGTGCCTGAAGCAATTCTTCAACCTTGTTTATCAAACCTTCCATTTTCAGCCTGCAAGTACTGCATTCACAAGCACAAGAATACACCTTGGAGGAACCGGCACCAACTGAAGAATATCTACCCAACCTATAAGGGATATCTGTGGTCTACCCACCACCACCACTTTGGGGAGTATATCCACCAACTCCACCACCAACTCTATCACCACCACCATCATCATCTCTTTTTTTATCAGCAAGACCTTCCACTGCTTGTCTTGCAACATCAACAACAGTATTCATATCAACAGCATCACCAACACCATCACCATCACCACCACCAACTCCATCACCGCCAGCATCAACAACACCAACCCTTATGATGGTTGTGGCTCCAGCCAATTCTTCTTTTATCTGATCAATCAATTCATCATGCACATATTCCCTATGCCCTAAACTAACAAGGCATGGCATCTGCACCTCTCGTTTTGTCGGGATAAGCCTTGGATGTACAACCTACAACAAACAAACAAACAAACAAACAGATATATTCAACCAATAAGTGTGTAATCTATTGGAACAACCCCCACATATGTTTTAACAACCTCCTAGGTTGTTGCAGCATATTCTTTAGCTGTTGAAAAAACCAAAACAGCTGCTGCAGCTTCCTCTGCAACTGTTCTGATATTTTCCAACAGATTGTGAACCTGTTGCAACAACTGATAAAGTTGTTCCAACATCTTAGGAGTTGTTGCAACATATTCACTATCTGTTGGAAAATATCAGAACAGTTGCTGCAACTTCCTCAGCAACTGGTTTGATTTTTTCAACATATTCTGACGTTGTTGCAGCAGATAAATGTATTTGTTACAACAAGTAGTTACTTGTTATAAAACTATTCAGGGATATTTTCCAACAGATTCTGACTTACTGCTTCCTTGGGGGGGGGGGAGTTAAAAGGATCAAGATTCTTTTTTTGTTGTTGTTTTTGGTAGTCAACCATCTGAGGATCCTCGGAAAACAAACTTCTTCTGAGTAGTCCCTGACTTGACTCCGTAGGTGAGGAATGGCTTCAAATGCCCAAGCCTAGAAAAAATTATGCCACCAAAAATCAGAATAATCAATGAAGGAAAAGAATTAAAAAGATAAAACATTGAAGAAAGAAAGTTTACCATGAAGGCCCAAGGGAAGCCATAGATGTTGGAAGTCTTCACATTAGGGTTCAAAGCTTTGCACAAATATTCAACGGTCAACTTAAAACTTTTATGACCCTATGGATAGTTATTGAATGCCTCATGATCCTCCGACAGTTTAATCAAACCAAGTTCTATATTATTCTTTACATCCCTTGCCCAAAGAATAGAATTCACAAACCAAACTAAGCACAATGACTCCTTGTGCTTTCTTGACATAGTTTCTAACTTCAAGTCTAGCAAATCCGCTGCCTTGTAGCTCTTTCCACAAACATCCACTAAATCCAAATCATCATCAACCTTGGCTATGCCTTTCTTGCCTTTCTTGGCTGCCTTGGATGACTTGGGTGTCTTGGCTCCCTTGGATGACTTGGGTGTCATGGCTCCCTTCTTTAATGTAACTGTAGGAAGAGGCTGAGAAGGATCATGACACCTCAGTCCGGTGATTATGGCAAACTCCTTGATGCCAAAACAAACTGGCATGCTGCAGTAGTATATCCATATCTCATCAGTTTTGCTGCAAATAATTCTTCGTTTGAGAAGACCATACACAATGGTCATTTGAAACCTTGCATTGTTGTCCTCAGGCAAATCTAGATACATGCCAAAACATGTGGCCCTGAAGAAATCCTCCAAGTCCTCCTCCTGAAGTATCTTCCTAAAGTGATCAAAGGGCTTGCCCATGACTGATTTTACAACAAGATCACCATTCAAATCACCTAGTTTATCCATCAGCATCTGCACATGGAACTTCTCAATACTGAAAGTTTTGACAACTTCATCAGTGGAAGGTCTGTCAATATCAGTCCCAATAGAATAATCAACAGCCCTGGTCGCCGACCTTTCAAAAGATGCAATTTTATCCTCTTCATTGTCATCATTATTTACATCATCATCATCTTCTTCTTCTTCTTCATTTTCAGCATTGTTTTCTTCTTCTTCTTCTTCTTTATCACCTTCTTTTTCTTTTTCTTCTTTTTCTTTTTCTTCAGCTTCTTCTTCTTGTTCTTCTTCTTTATTTTCTTCTTGTTCTTCTTCTTTATCTTGTTCATCTACTTGATCTTCTTTACTTTCTTAGCCAGAAACTCCTACTTGAGAGGTTTCCTGTTCAGCAGTTTGTTCAGAAAGAATATTTGCTTGTTCAGCAAGATCATCTAATGATGGCCCCTTAGCTCTTTTACTAACTGTAGATGATTTCGATGATTCCTCCCCTTTTCTTTTTCGTGAGGACATTTTATCTGCACACAGGAGATAAGCAAAAACACTTTCAATTGATTTGTGCACCATTTAAAATAAATAAATAATGAATTTTTACAAGAGCTGAAGCATATGTTGCAACAAGTGTGTAATATATTGGAACAACTCCATCATATGTTCCAACAACTTCATAAGTTGTTGCAACAGATTATACTTCTGTTGGAAAATATTAATACAGTTGTTGCAGCTTCCTCAGCAACTGTATTGATTAATTCCAGCAGATGGATAATCTGGTGCAACAACTGGTAAAGTTGTTGGAACATATGATTAAGTTGTTCCAACAGACTAATCTGTTGGAAACCATCAGAACAGTTGCTGCAGCTTCCTCAGCAACTGTTTTAACAATTTTCAACAGATTTTAAATCTGTTGCAACAACATATTCACTTGCTGCAACAACCTCAGCAACTGTTGGATTTTTACTAACAGATTACTCAGTTGTTGGGTAAAAACAAAAAAAAAATGGCAAGACCATTTTTCCTAAGCCTTACAAGGACAACAATAGGACAACAACATCTATTTCACTATCAGGCTGCAATGTCAGTGTATTACAAACACACAACAGTCAAAAATTGAACAAAATACACAGCATTGCATAGACACCCTGCCCATGTTCTTCCTCTTCTTCTTTAACCAAAATTAGTCATTTTCGTACTTTTATTTCAAAACTCTAACTTTTGAACCAGAAAAAACATTTGTTTCAGTACAAACACACCACCATCACAAGTTAAACAAAATAAACCAACCACAACTGTCAAACAAGTGCTGAAGTTGCTGCAACAACTTACTCAGCCGTTGGAAAAATCCAAAAAAAAATCAAACCCTTTTTTCGAAACCCCAAGGAGAACAAGAACACAAACAGTACCAAAAACCATAATTTCACAACCACATACACTATTTAACAACACAGAAACCCCAACAAGTGGAACAAATAGAGCAAATGCGGGTTTTGTCAAGCCTAACAAGCCCTTTTTTCGAACTCTTAAGGAGAACGAGAACACAAACAATACCAAAAACCAGAATTTCACAACCACATACACTATTTACAAACACACAAACCCCAACAACTCGAACAAATACAGCAAATAAGGGTTTCTCAAGCATTGAACAACAAAATAAACAACATTGCAGACAAACCCATGTATTCTTCTTCTTCTCTGACCAAAATCATCATTTTCTCACTATGATTTCAAAACCCTAACTTTAAAAGAAGAAAAAGTTGAGCAATTTTACCTGAGAGAAATAGAGAGCAGCAGTTCGTTGCTGAGTCGGCTTTTGAAGAGGTTGACGATGGTTTGAAGAGGCACATTTAGCAGTTGAGATCAGTTCGTGGGTTTGAACTTGAAAGTTTGAATGAGCAGTTGAGATGAACGTGTGTTTTGGATGAAGTTCGTGTGTTTTGATATGGACTGATGTTGAGTTTGAAATAAATGGGGGGTTGGATTAAATGGTTTGGGGTCTTTTTAGTATTTTATAAAAGATTAACAAGTTTGGCAAAATACATTTTCAACTCCAATTTTCTTAATCCCGAATTTAATTGAGTTTTGACTTCATGTGGTCCCTACAAGTAGGGGTGGGCATGGTACGGTATTTGAAACTTCGGTTCGGTAACTTCGGTATTCGGTTTTTAAAAATACGATACCATTACCATACCAAATTAATTCGGTACGGTTCGGTATTTTTAAGTTCGGTTTCGGTATTTCACGGTACGGTAATTCGGTAACCATAGTTTATTTGACTTCGACTTACGTATATACTCATGTAATAAAGGATTATGACTTCGAGATTTCTCAATTATATTAAACTAACACCATACACAAATAGCCGTATTTAAAAGAAAGTACAAGCAATTTTCTTCTTTAATCAATTGCACAACGGACATTTGAATCACGATAGAGTAGTCAAAGTTTCAAAGTCTAAATAACATTAGCCAAAATTAAGCATAATCTTCAGTCCTAAACAATTTTACACCAAAAATTTCATTCAGCAGTAGAGAGAATAGGCCATTTCCACCATTTCAAGTCTTAATGTATTGAAAAAATAGCAGAGACAAATTAAAGGCTGCTTCTAGGCCTCAGCATATGTGAAAGACTAAAAGCATGAAAATATTGGATAAAAAGTTAGCTTTGATGGTATAATTTTCTATTAGATACAAATTGGCATTAAATGAGATGTGATGTAATTTTTTATACGAAAACTAGTCTATATATTTAGCAGTAGTAAATATAATATGTATGGATTGTATATATGTAGTATAAACTTCGGTATGGTATACGGTATTTCGGTATCCATTTTATAAATACCAAATACCATACCGAATACCAAAGAAAATTTAAATTCATACCAAATACCATAATACTAAAATCGCGGTATTAAAAACTTCGATATCGGTATGGTATTCGATATATACCACACCGTGCCCATCCCTACCTACAAGTCACCTCTAGTAATTTCCAAACATAAAGGTCACCTTTACTTAAATTTTCGAAGAGCCAGTCTATTAGTGCAAAGCTCAAATTACATATCAGACCTTACAGTAAAGGGCAGGGACATGTGTTCTGTCATAAAGTAATCGGCGGAGAGCTGCGGTGGCTGTTCAGTTTTGAGATTAAAGTCGAAAAATCCTTAAACAAAAATTGAAAGACAGCAAGCAGTCACGTTGAAATCAGTATTTCTATTTCTAATATATAGAAATGCAATCATTTGTTTTTACCTTTCCATTTCCACTTTCATCTGTCATTTCAAGTTCTATGTTTGGCATTCTTTATGTGTTTTTGATTACGGAGAAGGGCCTAAAATACCCTCGAACTTTTGAAATTTGTGCAAAAATACCCTCCATCCACCTTTGAGCCCCCAAATATCTTTGTCATCCACCTTTGAGCCCCTAAATACCCCGGTCATCCACCTATAGGGTCTAATATACCCTTATTTCTTACAGCCCCATGTTGACATCCAATTTTGTCCATTCTTTCGTCCAATTTACATCGTTAAGCTTCTATTTTATTAGATTATTAATTATATTTTTTTTTATCACAACTTGTAGTCAAATTTCTTGATGATCTACTATTATTATTTTTATTATTATTATTATTATTAATCTTGAACTTGGACGTATTTTTCAAATAGATTCTGGTCCAAACTTCTGTCATTTTGTTCTTGGCATATTAGATGAAAAGAGAAAAGTTTCGATTTCGTAATTAAGGCGGATATTAAGCTATGATTTTTATGATTACTAATAAGAAATTAAGGTGAATGAATTAAGGAAAGAAAGTGGAATTGAAAAGAGAAGAGAAGAGAAAATCAAACTAGAATAAATGAAGGAATATAAACGGCACAAAGAAAGGGATTTTGTAGCCGTGGAATTTCGACGAGAATCAGGGAATGTTTGATTTAAAGGAAATTTAGAGATGACAGAGTCTTAGGAATTTTGAGTAAATAACAATGAGTTATGGATATTTTGTTTTGGGGGTAACCTGATGCCTTTGGGGATTTTTAGTTGGAAAGGGATTATGGGCTGGGTAGAAACTTTAGAAAATGGGTGAAAAATTTTATTTCGTTTATTTGGGGAATATAGTAATTTCAAATAGATTTTCTCGATTTTCATAATGATAATAAAAGTAGAGGGACAAAATATTTTGGTAAATAGTTTTATCACTTGTAATAGTAAAGTAATCATAGAAACATAACAACAAATATAAGTGTGACGCTAATACAAAAAATATGTTTAAATAAATATTTATAGAGAATACGAATAGGATTAACACTGCAATTAAGCCAGAAGGAGAATAAATGCATGAGTGATTTTTTTTTTCTAATAATAATAATGATGATGGATGCTTATACACCGGCTGGAGAGCCCTTCCCAACAAACAAGAGGTTCAGCGCCACGAAGATATTCAGCTACCCTAAAGTCCTGGCTGAGGAACCTTGGTACGTCTAAGAATCATGGACTTTGCAATGTATATTAGTGAAAGAGGCAATAAAAAAGTGTGCAAACTATAAAACAAAAGACTCAGTGTCGGACACTAGTGCTTTCTTGCAGTAATTCGACCAAACTATAAAAAGTATGTTAAATATCTTCGCTGTTTGTTACCCATCATTGATTCTTAATTCGTCTCATGGCAGGTTGATTGAATGGTGCTGGTGCTTATACAAATTACAGGTACATTTTTCTTCCTATCATGTCCGTCTCCCTCATCCCTGATAAAAGAAAAGTTACGCTGACAAAATGTGATAAAAAGAACAGACTGGCTTGCCAAACAGTATATGGAAAGTACGTATTCATTGTGGTATTGAATGAAAGGTCAAAAAGAATTTGACTTGACATATTGTTGTTGTGATCAGTACCAAGTCCATATGGGGTGATGGAGGGCTAGAAGTAATAAAAAAGGCTATTGAGAAGATTGGTAAGAGGCACAAGGAACACATATTGCAGCTAATGGCGATGGCAACGAACGTCGTCTTACTGGAGAGCATGAAACAGCTGACATCAACACCTCAAATTTGTATAATAGTGACACTTCAGCTCTAAGACAAATTTTGTTTTGATTGATCAATGTAAATACGGTTTTAGGCATGCATAATAATAGTAGTTCTTGATATGATTCTATGTCTTCGTTTTGGTAGGGAGTAGCAAACCGTGGAGCGTCAATTAGGATAGGGAAGGACACAGAGAAAGCAAGAAAAGGGTACTTAGAGAATAGGAGGCCTTTATCAAACGTGAATCCTTATGTGGTGACTTCTATGATTGCAGAAACAACCATCCTCCTGCAACCATGACACTGTTGAAGCTAAATCTGTTTGTGAAACTAGTTGCACTCTGATGATGTTAAGGCTTTTGGGCATTTGTACATCTGTTTTCAAATCAACTAGTGGTTTGTTCTAGGGACAGGACTTATAGTTTTTGCTATTTGCATATGAATGAAAATAACAAAAAAAGACAGTAAAAGGGTATCTCGATGCACTAAGCTCTCGCTATGTGCGGGTCCGGAAAAAGAGCAGACCATAAGGATCTATTTTACGCAGCTTTATCCTATATTTCTGCAAGAAGTTGTTTTCACGACTCGAACCCGTGACTTCCTGATCGCGTGGCAGCATAGTTGATACTTTCTGTGATAAGTTAAAACTCTTTCTATTAGCTCAAGTTTCTAATAAATAATTATGTATATCTTACAAATTATAGTGTAACCACGGTTCAGTTTTTGAAATGATGTATCACCATGGACGGATGTAGCTTAACGTTATCGAGTTCACCTGAACTCAATACTTTCAATGCGAAACATAAATTTATGTGTAAAACAATCACTAAAATTGTAACAAAATAGTACTCCTCCGTCCCATATTAGTTGTCATGTTTCGCTTTTCGAGAGTCAAGTTGGCTAATCTTCAGAGCTAAATTTGGTTAGATTAATTCAATATTTTAAAATTATAAATTACCTATTAAAAAACTACACAAAAGTACTACAAGTTCCAATTATTCTCATATTAATATGGTGAAAAAATATATTTCAACATGTTGGTCAAAGTTTATGTAATTTGACTTTTAAAAAGGGAAAGTGGACAAGTAATATGGGACGAAGAGAGTAATAGATATGAAATCATGACTTTAAAAATATAGTCAGATCTCTCTATAACGACACCCGCATATAACAACACCTCTCTATAAGAACTTTTGGTAGCTCCCTTGGCCAGGCAACAGAGATTGCCCTTCTCTGAAAGCACCATACATTCTACCAAGCCTTTCCAACTTATCCATCTTGACCTTTGGGGGGCTTATCACACACAAACCTACAATGGGCATAGATATTTTTTGACTATTGGAGGTCCCTGTTTCTGATTCTGGTCCCCTAGTGTGCAAATTAAGAAAGTCTTTATATGGTCTTAAACAGGCATCTAGACAGTAGTATGCCAAGTTAACTGAGGCATTATTGTCTAGAGGTTTTCATCTAAGTTTGAATGATTATTCTCTGTTCAGAAGAGTTTCTGGTTCCTCTATTACTATAGTGGTTGTCTATGTAGATGATATTCTGGTGGTTGGTGATGATATTTCTGCTATCTCTTCTCTCAACCAGTTCCTTGATGATGAGCTTAAGATCAAGGGTCTGGGTGAAGCTCATTATTTTGTTAGACTTGAAATCATCAGACAGTCCAATGGGTTTTTGGTCACCCAACACAAGTCTACATCTGATTTACTTTTTGAGTTTAACTGTTCTGATGTAACTCCAGTTGTTAGTCCCTTGGAGTTGAATGGGAAATTGACAGTTGATACTGGTGACTCATGTCCTAACCCCAGCTTATATAGAAAATTGATAGGGAAACTTAATTTTCTTCAACATACACTGTCATGCTCTATTTTTAACGGATTAAAACTAGCTCACAACTTATGACTATGTTCCCTCTGGTTTTGAAAATTTTCAGAGTCGCCACCTAATTTTAGGAAATATTATGAAACCATTTATAAAAAAGTAAACTCCATTTTTTAGTCTTTGAAACCTGTGAGATTCTAGGTAAGGGTTTTATTTACCCCGAGAGGAAGGTATTAAGCATCCCTCAGAGCCTATCCGAAGACAGTCTTTAAACTTAGTTAACTGACACTAGAGGGGATTATTTATCTATTTCTTATTTATTACTTATTTTAAAGAACTACTAAATGAACTAATTTCCGAAGATGATTTGTACCAAAATGATTTTAAAGTCATTATAATCATGTAAATAAATGTATGCATGTGTAGAAATGATTAGTCAGAGTATATATGCACGTACGTAAATATGTTATATGTGTATGTTTATTTGTAAAAGTAGTTTAGTATGCATGGGATGTAAACATATATAAATATATATTCGTGATGTATTTTTGTATGAAATAGTATAAAAATGAGAGGATTAGCATGTATATTTTGAGAAAATAATGTATATATGTGGTATTTATAGCCAATGTAAGGATGGTATATAATGTTTCAACAATAGCTATTTTGTGATATGAGAGTAATATATATGTATACACATGATGAAAAGATGATTAAAGAAATTACTGAAAATAAGATAGTATATATATACATGTATATAAAAAGAAATATGTGCCTAAGAGCTCTCGTAAAATAGCTTGAGCCACTGTACTCGGACCCTAATAAGATTTTCTCATTTAAACTTAAAGAATTAGGCCTGTTCCAAAGGGTTAGTATTATAGCAATTAAAAAAAAGAGTACAGGTCACATGTTAAGATCACCTAGGCCTCAAGATTAAATTTACTAGATAGGACGTTGCCAAATTCTGAAAATCTGCATCTTTAAACTTATTGTTTGGGGATCACAAAGAGTGTAAAAACGTGAGTACAATATGCTTGTGAAGAAATCAGATCTGTTACTTCTTTATGAAATCAAGTGTGACTTAAAAACTTAGAACAGTGTCCTCGTAAAAAAGAACATCAGCTTATTTCCTTGTGGAAGATAATTTGAATCTAGGAAATATACTAAAAGACATTCCCTTAAAACGATTAGTAAAACGTCTTTCACTCTAAATCGGGATTGGTATCTAAAAAGGGAAGGGAAGCAAATGACTAAATTCACTATCATACTAAACCATTTTTCCGCAAGTTCGTACACAAGCGAGAAACAAATACGCTACAAATACAATCCATAAAAATGTTAGTCAAGAATACAAACATGTATATATATATATATGTTAACACAAAGACACAAAATTTAAAGAGATGAAGGACTGGGATGCTTGACAGTTGACACGAACAACGGCTGCTAGACACGAGCACGTGAATGTAGCTACTGTTTTTCTACTTCCGAGCAGACTTGGAGTTGTCATACAACTCCAGTGCGCTCCCACGTACATATGCAAAGAAAACAAAAGAAAGAAAAGGATTAGAAGCAATCTTAATCGTAATGCAATCAAATTTCAAGACATTACACATTGTAGACTTAAAAAGGGGTAGACTGTTTCGATTATTTGATAGAAAGGAAAACTGGATACAAAAAGATAAAAGAGGAGATGGAAGACAAGTTTACATTATTCAAACAAAGGGATGAAGCACTAGTTATAATTTTTCAAGTCAAATGATCTCCTAGCTATACCAACTTAACTGGTTTCCACACTTACGTAAATATATTCGTAGAATACCAAAGCTCAAACCGAGGAAGGGTTTAGAAAAAAATCAAATAGATACCATGCTCTAGACAGTTCACATGTTTGTAGTAAGAGCAACTAGGAACCTAATCAAATAACAGTTTTTGACCATCCCAAACTATCAATCAGGACAATGTGCAACAGTTATAAGCAGTCAAACCATTTAGTTATGTCTACAGTTCTAACAGATTACCCTAATGGATACCCCTAATCTAAAGAAAAAGGACAAAGCCACACATTATGGCAGTTCCTTCGTGGCAATATAAATAGATAAATCAAATTCATACTCCTTGATCATGTAGGTAGATATTTATCATGTTATACTTTATAAAAAATGCATACAATAGGCGTTAAACTCTCAAGCAAAAGTTAACCAAAATCCCTTTTGAAATCTTTTTAGTTTTCCTAGGATTTTAAGCAAAACATTACAACTTAACCGAACTCATCGTGTTAAAACAACTGAACCACAACTACATACTCTAGAAAAAAAAGACACACCTAAACGATTTCTTTTCTTTCTTTTAGTTAAATTAACACATATTGCTTTTGAAATAAAAGATGGTTTTTTAAGCAAGAATTTAAACACATAAGAAGGCAGAATCACTTATCATCAAGCATGCATCCAAGCTTTAAAAAATAAACACAGCAGCCTTTTAATGATTAAAATCCCATAAACACACACTTCAGACTTCTAATTGTTTTAAATCAAACAATACTTAAACAGGGGAAGTTTCCTAAAGTAAATCACATTTTTAGAACACCGGATCCAAGCACATAATCCTCAAAGTATTAAGTTAACACAACCTTGAGACGAAGCTACTACAATATATTTCCAAGAAAAACTTTCACATGACATCTAAACTATCCAAACATATTTCTATTCACTACTTTTAAAAAGAGTATGCGTAGCAGCAAACAAGATAATTGATCCACAGGAAATGAACGACAAAAGAAACACACCAAATACTTATCACAAAAGAAGATTCAGGCTTTAAATTATGGCCGAATGTAGCAGCACATGATCTTGGTTTTTAACAGGTTAAATAACTCTCTTTTAAGACTTAAAAGTACTAGAGAGATTGACAAAAACTTAACTTCTGAGAATTTAAAACCAATCTGGAAAAGCTAATTAGCACCCATTTTTCAAGTTGCTAACACACAAATGAATAATTAAGAAGGTAACTTACACATGCTTCAGTAAATTAGTTCATCTCAACAGGGGGTCTCGAGTTCACAAGTACGCCTTTTAATTTCTAAGATCCTTAAACAAATTACCCCGAACCATTGTGATACTAATCTAGAAAAAACAAGCAGGTCCAGGTTTCATGTTGCAAGCAGAGATGTTAACGAGCATAACATTTTATCATCCTATGTATTTCTTGTCAACCCAAGTTGAAGAGGGAAGCGCAACCAAACAGGGGTCTTATCAAAAGAGACTTTTTTTCAGATTAACATGCAGGTGACACACTCGTTAGCGTAATCAGTTTTCTTAAATGCGAACAGAGTGTAAAATTAGTAATTTTAGCAACAACAGATGAAGATCTATTGACCTAGCGATCACAATCCCGTGAGTTTTAAAATAGCAGGTTCTTTTTCAAAGGAGAACTCATGTTTACAGTTATCTACTTCTACCTTTTTAAACTCACATTATGTCAAAACATGGTTTTTCCAGTTTCAATAGGCAAAGCAGTTTCACCACATACGCATGACTTTATTGTAAGACACCAGCAGACGAACATATATTCTTCATTTAAATCCCACTTTCTCACAAAAACCAATGGACACAGCTATCCCAGACTTGTAAAAAAAAAAAAAAAAAAAGGACTACTGATTTTCCTATTTTCAAGATCTGATAGCCATGAGTTTCCTAACATCAAAGCTCAAAGTTTAACAAGCTTTAACAAAAATGTATGCCTTTTGCAAAGTAAAACACAATTTGATATGTACTTTTAACAAATTCAGCCTGAAAATAAACCCCTAATAAAAGGAATTCTAAACAGAAGCATAGCAGGACTACTGTTTTAAAAAACTTAAGAACTTTAGATCGAGGACCTCTATATATATATAAAATAGAGATAAGCTGACAGTGCTCCCATAACTCAAAACACCATTTTTTGCAAAGACGTTGTTTTAAATGACAAGTGAAGTTTCATATCTTAACCTTTATGTGGAAAAAAAAATAATAAATGACTTTATCCAAACAGAAGTTTCAACAAAACAAGGGTGTCATTCAAATCCTACAAGAGGGGCATACCATTCCTATAGCCATGGTTTCTAAATGCACCATTTTAATCTCAAACTATTGAAGGATTATTCATAGCTTATGTCATATCTATGCGAATGTAGTGAAACTGCTAGATGCTAGGGCACACAAATATCTAAAGACAAGTATAAAGACATCCTCAATTCTCAACCACAACTAAACATGTTATCATGCCGGTAATTATGTTCTGTCAAAGATCTCAAAATTCTATGAACATGGATTTCTAACATCCTTTAAATAATAAAGAAAACAGATTCGCTTGTAAGGATCCAAAATTAGTGGAAGAATACATCATGTCAGTTCAACTTAAGAAATTTGAACTAAGATAATCACTTTTCTGTTCTTAAAGAAAGATTGGTCCGACTTTAAATCATGCTGGAATGTACAGAGCATTAGTCTGAAATGAAAGTATAATCCTCCGTACAAACATAAAATTAAATGAAAGATAAGAATATCTACATTTTTTACTCTATAAACTGAAACGTAATGAGAGTCGAGGGTGATTACTCATATATTCTATAGGTAAGTCGATAGCTCCTATAGGTGTACTTAATTCTATTAACCATTTCATAGATTTAAAGCGAACATAGTAGTCATAAACAGGCAGAAAAGAAACAAACAAGACTTATTGAAACGATCACATTTCAGTCAGCTAAACCAAACAAATGACGAGAAATACTTGAACGACGGAGTGAAGACCAGTGTGATTACCTTCTCCGGGACAGCGAACTGAGGCTATTATCGTCGTCGAGTCTTCGACTCCGCTCGAAGTGGTCCTTGCTCAGCCGAGAATAACCAAAATTATACAGCCAAAAGAACTTAGAGTTAAAAATAGAAATTTCTGAGAACCCAAGTTTTAAAGCAATAGAGATTTTATGAGAGGGGAAAGCTTGTAAAAATAAAAAGGGATTTTTTGTGGTTCCTTTTTTCCTCGATTGATCTCCCTTTTTTCTCATCTCTAAAACAGCCCTCAATGGCCCGTATTTATAGCCGAAGGTTGGATGTTTCAACAGCTTCTTCAAGAAAGCCTTTTGCCTTTAAATTCGAATTTAAAAAAAAGGGGGAAAAATTAACGTTTCAAACAGGTGAGGTGATGAAAATAGGGATGGGACTCGCCATAAAATCCGCTGAATCTGCACATGGTTCCTGCAGGCTTCAGAGATGGAGTGTGAGAAAAGAGAAGAAGGGTGTAGGTAGCGGATTTTGTGGGATGTTGCTGTGGTGTGGTGTGGTGAAGTGAAGGAAGTGACGGGGAGTGGGGTGGTGGTGGGGTGACGGACGAAGAGAGAGGAGAGAGGAGCGTTTAGGGCTGTTAGGTGAAGGAGAAAGAGGATTGATTTTGGGGACTTGGGGGATTAAGTTTAGGGGCTTGGGCCGGGTCGGTTCAGCGGGGTCTTGGGCTGGGGCGGTGCGGGCTTGGGCTGGGGCTGGGGCGTTTGGGTCGGTAGGAATTGGGCTAGAGGTGTTTTTGGGCCACAGATTTTGTAAGATAGGAAAGGATTTGGCCCAAATGTTAGGTAGATAAATTATTTTCTCATCCCTTCTTACTTCAATCAATTAATTAAAATATGCTCTTTGGTCCTAATTAATTCCCACAAACTTGTACATGTGAAAATTATAATACAAGTAATTTAATATACGTATTTAGTTTTAAAATAGAATAAACGAAGATTAACATAGTAATAAATAGGATCAAAGGAAAAATGCCAACGCCAATATTGATATAGGAACATCAACACTATTTTTTGAGTGATTTAATTGTAAAGCATGATGTTTAGTAATAATATTTTTTTTAATTATATATATATATATATATATATAAATAAATAATGATGTTTCGGTGATTTTTAGAAACGATAGAAATCTTTCTTAGTTTCAGAGAAATAATAATATCTTAAAAATAGTGTAGTAATTACTGAAAATATTCCAAACTCATTTCTGGGGAATTTTCACGACTGAGAAGCATAGTGAAATCAATTAAACGGAAAAAAAGAAGGGCCAAAATTGGGTGTCAACAGCTTGTCCCTCTTCGACCAGGGATGATGAAAGAGTCTTTGGGCGAAGAGGTTGACATAAACCCGATTTTGTCCCGATGAGTAAACCAGATTGGCTTTGGGAAAGAGTATGGCTACGAAGGGGGTAATCCTTTGGGGAATGAAGAGGTGAGTTTATGAATTCGACCGAACTCTGGTTCCTGAGTAGCCTACATATCTCGGGTCATAAGAGAATCAAGTCGATGTAGTTCGAACAAGAAGACGGTAAGATTTTGAGAGGTCCTCAAAATTTGCCCCAGTGTCTGAATTATGAGGACACTGCTTCTTTTGTCACGGATAGGGTATAATAGTTTTATTGGAGATTTGGAAGGTTGAGTTGTTGAAATTTTTTGAGTGATCCTCAAAAATTTGTCCCAGTGTTGTTGTCACGCCCCGAACCATGGCCTGGGCGAAACACGGCACTCGGTGTCATACTGCATGTGACCGAGCGAACCACATGGCTTGCTTGTCAACATGGGCATCAAAACAATATACTCTATATGTGATGCAATTTAAATGAGTCATGAAAATGTAATTTGCGGAATAAAGTCTTGAAATTATCTCATAGCATGAAATATCATGAAAACATAATAGTCTGCAAACATGAATGCACAACTGACTCTGTGAACTAACATCTGTCTATAAAACCTCTAAAATATGTCTGAACACTAACTACCAGGACATGGCCCTGGACTATCATAAACTGAATACTAATGCAGACTCCATGTTGAACCCCGAGAGAAGTGGGGTTCACCAATAAGCTGATAACTGAAGTGATCCTACTGCGCAGGTGTATGCTCTTGAAAACCGGTATTTGCACCGTAAAGTGCAGGCCCCGGGCAAAAGGGACGTTAGTACATCGTGAATAGTACTAGTATGTAAAACCTCCTGAAATGAAGAACAAGGCACAACATAGGTATATGACATGAACTGAAACTGAATGTAACTTGAACATGAGCATGAAACGTGAGTAAAGTCTGAAAACAGTAAATCAATGGAAATACATGTATGTAAAAACTTCTTGTAACGTGGGGAATGCCATAGTATAACCGACAACATGATCTGGTACTTGCGTCCTACCAGCAGAACACTCACAGCTTGCCAGGGATATGAGATTTACGTGATAATAAGCATGTAAGGATCCAAACTGCATAATGAAGGTGTTGCCTCCTTGCTGACAACCCTTATCCTACGGTGGCAACGTAGTTTCAGGCTATCTGAGCCTTCTCGGTTAACTAAGCAATTCCCAAAAAACATGAACATGATATAGTTGGCTAAGAAGCCCATGATTTTTGTGAAATAACTTGTAATAACTTGTAATTATGATTTCACGAAATAACTTGTAACATGGTTTCATGAAATAGCTTGTAAACATGGTTTCATGAAATAACTTGTAAACATGGTTTCTTGAGATAAGTTGTCAAAGTCTTGCAAACATGTTCTTGACTCATGAGTAATAACAATAGTTCATAATTATGTATATAATTGACTTGAAAACATGCTTGTAACTTGCTATATAAAATCATAAAGTTTCATATAAACATAATGAGAACACATGAGGAAGAATTCATGATTCATGGATTAAGCTAGGGTTCCTAATAACTGTAATGGAAGATTAGGAATACAACAACGACTATAGATACAAAATTCATGTACATAAATACATAAATACGGGCTACCAATATGTTGGGTTTAATGCCGTAGGATTTGAACTTCATGAATATCAAGAAACGGAGCATGGGGAAGAACGTAGAGATTCCCACATGTGGATGGAAGTTCTACATACCTTAATTGCTCCAAAACTTGAATTAAAGACTTGAATTTTGGAAAAGATTTCCTAAATCTTGATTCTTGAATCTTGAGATGGGTTTTCTTGAAAAAACCCTAGATTAGGAAGAATGATTTCTTGTTTAGATTACAAGGATATGCATTAGAATTGAGTTGGAGTAATTAGAGTGGGTTTACCTTGGTGTTCTTGATGATGGAGGAGAGTAGGAGGTCATTCTAGGGTTTGAGGGAATGAAAAATAGTGACTTGAACTGGTATGGATGAATATATACTGTCATGTGAAATTGCAGTTTACGTCCAACACAGTGCTGGCCGTATTTTGCAATACGGACTGCACTGTGTCTCTTCCGTAAAATGGCCATAACTCTTTGCACAGATGTCCGTTTGACCCCCATAACATACCATTGGAAAGGTATTTCAAAGCTCTACAACTTTCATCAAGGAAATTTTCTCAAATTCCAAATACGTTTTTAAATACGGGCCGTAAATCGAAATACGATCCGTATTTAACCATGTGACACCATAATGCCAAATTCCAGAATGTTCAGAAATTCTTGGTTGCAGTTTACAATCACTGTTCATGGGCGTAAACTGAAATACGGTCACTGTTCATGGGCGTAAAATGCCATCTTACAACTGAACAGAGAAATTCTAACTCTCACATTCTTTATCTGATTTTCTAAGTCTAGGATCATGATAAAAGTTTAAGTTAAAGGTACGGGGTGTTACAATTGTAATTATGGTAACACGAGGTTTCGGAGATGGAAAGGGTAGTGGTTTTAGCATGAGCAAAAATGGCTAGAATGGAACATGACTAGCTTGACTCTGAGCCCCCTGCGTATTGAAGAGGACGGGAATTAATTCAGTCAAGAGAAAACGAGAAGATAGAAAATTTTGAGGGATCCTCAAACCTCAAAATTTTGTGCCAGTGTCAAAATATGGTGACACTAGATGTTGTTAAGAATATGCGGTAAAATTTTGGGAAAGATTGTTGATGAAAAAGGTCTTTCTGATGACAGGACGTATTTCTGCAGCTTTTTGATTATAAATGTGGCGGCCGCAACACACCCATAAGCGAGACTCTACACGAATGCATCCATGTGCTGTCATAGGATCATATCAGCTCGTCGTAGGGGACTGACCCTCAGAATTGTCCTAGTATCGCATTATGACAACCTTAGGATGTGGAAGTATTTGACTTGTTTCTAGAGTGTATATTTTCAAAAGAAGTGACTTCTTAAAAAAAAAATTGAAAGAGAAACTGGTTGGCGAGCTAAAGCGGAGAGCGGATTCATTGACTCTAGCCTGTGAGTTTGATGTCCTCATCAAGCGGGGCGTCTCAGTTCGCTGTGGCAGAGATAGTTCCACATTGTATTGTATTCATCTGCAAAAAAATGTAAAGATACCTGTGCAGTTCAAAGTTATAATGTAATAATAACATAAGGAAATAAAGGAAGGGATTGTAGACAAACTAGAATTGAAAGCTCCGATTTGCGGAGCGACTGAAATGTAAAGCTTCCGGCTGGCGGAGCAACTGTAATGTAGAGGCTCTCGACTGGTGGAGCAACTGTAATGTAAAGGCTCTCGGCTGGCGGAGCAACTGTAATATAAAAGCTCTCGGCTGGCGGAGCAACTGTAATGTAAAAGCTTCCGGCTGGCGGAGCGACTGTAATGAAAAGACTTCCAGCTGGCGGAGCAAATGTAATGTAAAGTAAAAATCTCCGATTGGCGGAGCAACTGTAATGTAAAGTAAAAATCTCCGATTGGTGGAGCAACTGTAATGTAAAGCAAAAATCTCCGATTGGCGGAGTTGTTGATGAAGTTAGACGACGGTCCCTGATTGGCGGGGTAATTAGCGTTGTTAGACGGCATCCTCGATTGGCGAAGTTAGTCGACGCAATTAGATAGTATCGCTGACCGGTGAAGTTAGTCACAGTTAGATTGTATCTTCGATTGTCGGAGTTAGTTGCAGTTAGATCGTATCTCCGATTGGCGGAGTTATTTGACGCAGTTAGATTGTATATCTCCGATTGGCGGAGTTAGTCATTGTTAGATTGCATCTCCGGTTGGCGGAGTTATTTTAACATAGTTAGAAAGTAGATCTCCGATTGGCGGAGTTATTATTAAGGAACAAGGCTGCTACGGGGGCCCCCAT
Source organism: Lycium barbarum (assembly GCF_019175385.1). Lineage (NCBI taxonomy): Eukaryota > Viridiplantae > Streptophyta > Magnoliopsida > Solanales > Solanaceae > Lycium > Lycium barbarum. The sequence goes on along the minus strand of NC_083343.1, from coordinate 95,673,495 downwards.
CTTCGAATAATCGACCTTGACCCTGCTTCTGGAGATACCTGCAAATTTTAAATAAAACGTTCAGAGGTGAATAAACTAAGATAACAAAATAAAATAGGAGAAGGTTATTTTGGCTCATGGTGTAGTGATGGATCTTGTGACGCCTCCACCGGAAGCTTGCTTCGATGTCATCTCGTCATAATTCCTGTCAATCCTGCACTCAAAGAAAAATTCTTAGTTTGGGAGGGGGTGTTGATTTGTGTCAATCGTGGCCCTAGCCTTGTCACTTGAACCCTTTGAGCTTCTTTGGTTGCGGAGATCTCTGTCGAGAGACTTGGTACGTGGAAATATACATAAGTGCATTTTGAAAAAAGAAAAAATGGTTTTTTTTTTTAGAAATCAGATATGCATGTATGTATACTACGTATAAATGCAATAAAACTCTATCATTTTTTAGATTATGACATGTTCCGAAACGCATTGAGCTTCTCCATTATGACGCCCGCATCCAAACAGTGTCTTTGCATAGTCTGTTCCTCTGATGACGCTTTTTCATATTCAAACCAAGTGTCGCGATGCCTTTGACGATGAGACCGATCCTAATCCATAGTTACATTACAAAGAAAAGGTTTCCTAAGGGTTTGACCGAACCTTTAGGTTGCCTACGTATCCCAAATAGGAATCAGGTCTGTACGTAGTTCGGGGGTACTAATGAAAAGAAAATGATATCTAATGTGATGCGACCGAGCCTGACTTAGGCTGCCTACGTATCCAAATGGAATCAGGTCGTAACGTAGTTCAATTACAATAAAGGGGTAAAAGAAAGCAATGACCGAGCCTGACTCAGGCTGCCTACGTATCCAAACGGAATCAGGTCTGTACGTAGTTCAATTATAATGAAAAAATAAGATTAACAAAGGGACCAAATCCGGTGGGGATTGCCTATGTATCCCACCGAGGGAAATCAGGTCGAATCGTAGTTCCAGTTACATGAAGATAATGTTTTTGGGATTTTCTATTATAAGAGACCGGACCCGATGTGGGTTGCCTACGTATCCCACCGTGGGAAGTCAGGTCAGTGTAGTTTGGTTACAATAGAAATACAAATTACAACGGAAAAGAAAAAGCTATCTTGGATGTATTCAGATGTAGTACTTCTTGATCGTTAATCTCAAATCGGCCTTGAACTTCCTTGGCTTTTGCTTGATCAGCGAGCGGGTGGGATCAGTTGGTAGCCTATGAGAGACGATGTCAGTGCTTAGCCCGGGCATGTCGTCGTAGGACCAAGCAAATACGTCGACATACTGCTTAAGAAATTCCAACAGTTCTTGCTTCCGTCCAGCTTCTAAGTGTATGTTGATCTGGGTTTCCTTCACTGTCTCGTTATCTCCTAAATTAACTAGCTCAGTTTCCTCCAAGTTCGGTTTCTTTTGATTCTCGAGTTGCTCGACCTCTTGCGGAAGATTCTCAGGCGTCATGCTTTCATCGTATTCTTCGTAATCTTGTTCGCCGTTTGTACTTTGCTCAACAGTTTCGTTACATGTCATAATCATAGAATGGATATTTTTACTAGTTTGAGTGCTGAAAAACTAAAAGCGAGCATAAGTAAGATATGATATTTTAGTAGAAAAATAGAAATGCATTTTCATTAAAGAAGCATTCAATGCTTTTAAAGAAAGAGGCAAATGACAAAAGAGCACAGGCATGATTCAAGCCTCAATTGATCATGCTATTTTGAAAACAAACTACAATTCCACACTACCAAGACTCCCGGCGAACCAAGGATGGGCTGACAGTCCAATTCTGCAAGATCTCTCCTGGTTCGGCATCACGAATAGTCGGTGTCTCGGCATCTGCTTCATTCTCCCCATAATACTCTTCGATTATTGTCACGAACAAGTTTTCCATTCCTTCTATGATATCCTCATCATCCTCTGGCACGATCATCTGACCCTGGACAGGAACTTGCTCTGACACAAAGATCCCTTTGGTGCCGCTAGTTTCTCCAAACATGGGATCATACCCGAGCCCAAAAGTACCCTTTTGCTGCTTCAGTTGGATTGGTTCAATTATGCCATCAGATTTTAGGCCTTACCCGGACTTTGGCTGGTAGCCGTGCTTCAACATCTCTGACGCTACCATCTTTGCCGCGCTTGACATCTTTATGTCATCAGATCCCGCCATTTCATCTATTTTTACAGCTTGCATAATTTCCACAGCATGAAAGGTAGCTCCATCTAACTCTCTCATTTCTTCAATAACCGAAATAGAGCGTTCAGAATAGACAGGGTGACCAAGTTCCCCTTGAACTACGATTTGCTCCAAGCCCCATTCGAATTTCAAACACTGATGCAAAGTGGAAGGAACGGCTCCAGCCATGTGGACCCATGGCCTTCCTAACAACAAGTTATAAGTTGACGATATATCCATCACTTGGAAAAGGATCGGGAACTCCACGGGCCCGATTTGCAAATGTAGACAGATTTCTCCAATGACACCTCTTTGTGTCCCGTCAAAAGCCCGAACCTTCATACGACTTTCTTTCATTTCTCCCGTGTCCATCTTCAAACTTCTCAGGGTGTTGAGAGGGCAAATGTTACACCCCGAACCTCCATCGATAAGCACCCTAGATACAATCTTATCTCTGCACCTCACAGTGATGTGAAGTGTTTTGTTGTGTTCTGTTCCTTCTGGTGGAAGTTCCTCATTGCGGAAAGAAATTTTGTTTGCTTCAACCATCTGCACAATCGTTGTGGCCAGTGTTTCACTCGTCGTCTCATTCGATATGCTTACTCCACTCAACACCTTAACTAAAGCATCCCTGTGGGCTTCAGAACTCATGAGCAAGGACATGATCGATATTTGGGCGGGTGTCTTCTTCAACTGTTCCTCGATTGAATAATCTTTGGTTTGCATCTTCTTCCAGAATTTTGCTGCCTCGGCATCAGTAATCTTTCTCATTTGATGGTGCTCTTTGCCTGAGCTTCCTCTGTTTAAATCCTCCGGGATATAACATCTTCCTGACCTTGTCATTCTATGAGCGACTGCGGTTTCCATCATCTTAGCCTTCCCTTTCGATTGATAATCCCATGGGACTGCCCTGGAATCATAATCGTGCTTTCTTGCTACAACAGTGGTCACCACGGATTTTGGTTGGTATGTCTGGACAACTACTGGCGCCCTCAACTGTACTGTGATGATGGGAACAGTTGGGGATGTTGCGACAAATGCCTCAGTGTTTCCAACGGGCATAATGGTTCCCTCCAAGTCATATTCCCCATCAAATGATATCATATTAACCGCCCGATTTCCATGGTTTGGTTACGGGTTGTTGTTCACATTCGGGGGTGCTGCAGTGCATTGAATTGCTCCACTCCTGATCAAAGCTTCGACCTGGCTTTTCAAACTAAAGCATTCCTCAGTGTCATGTCCCTGAATTCCCGAGTGATGCGCGCAACGTTTGTTCCCATCAAAGTTTCGAGGAATTGGGTCCAGAATTCTTCCTTCGATTAGTTGCAACAATCCTGCTGTTCTCAACCTTTCAAATAACTGGGCTAAAGGCTAGGCTATGGGGGTGTAGGTTCGGGTATTTCTGACTTCGGGAGTTGGGAGAGGTCTGCATATGGTGGTCTATTTTGGTGAACGGGTTCTTGGATAGGGGTATAAGGTCTTGGAGAGTTTTGGTAAGTGGGGGCTCGTGGTGGGTTGTAATGTGGTTGGGCATTATAAGCTGGGTATGAGACATAAGGGGCATGAGAAAAGATTTGGGGGTTTGTGGGGTATCAGCGAGATGACTCTCCTTGCCGGTAGTAAGGTGTGATATTGGATATGTCCTCCTTCTTTTTCTTAATCCCATTGACGGAACCTGACTGTATGTCTTTGCTTGCAGCTTGCAACGCAGCCATTGATTGAATCTTTCCGGACTTGATTCCTTCTTCCAAAAAGTCTCCCATCTTGACCAAATCGGCAAATTTTTGGCCCATCGAGCCCATCATCTTTTCAAAATAGATGCCCTCCTGAGCTCGAATGAAATACTTGCTGAGCTCGCTTTCGTCCAATGGGGGCATAACTCGGGCAACCTCCATTCTCCAACGTCTTGCGTAATCCTGGAATGATTCAGTTGCCTTCTTTTGTATGTTGCTCAGAGAAAACCTGTCTGGTGTGATCTCAGTGTTAAATCCGAAGCGATTCATAAAATCCCCAGCCATATCTTGCCAGTCGCTCCATTTACGAGGATCTTGGCTAGTATACCAAGTGAGCGCCTCTCCTGACAAACTTCTAATAAACAATTTCATCCTCAATTTCTCGTTCATTCCTACTCCTACTAATTTGTCGCAGTAGGCCCTCAAATGTGTATGAGGATCACCTGTCCCATCAAAAATATCGAACTTAGGAGGTTTGTACCCTACTGGCATGCCAATATCCGGGTGTATGCATAGATCATCATAATCCAAACTCTCACTTCCCCGAGTGACTCGCATGTTCCTCATTTCTTTCCTTATACTGTGCAGCTGGTTAATGATTGATTCATCTTCTCCTATCTTGGAATCTCTCTCCATTTCTGCATATTGATCCACCTCGAACGGGACCCTGACTGTGACAGGAGCTGTAAAGGTTGGAGCCCCAGCTGCATATATCTGTGGCACATATTGCTCGCGGGAAATGTCAATGTGTGCCCCTGGTATGTGCTGCACGGTGGGGTAAGTAGGTGCAGTAATAGTTTGGGTTGATGTTGGGTTTTGTGAAGTATGGGTGTAGTCAGGGACGTAAGGGGTTTGTTTATGCATATTTGGTACATTCGCGGGAGTGACCGGAGGTAGGTTAGAAAAAGAAAGGGGTATTGGAGGTGGACATGTAGATGGAGGGAAGTGTTCTGGAACCGGCGAATCCAAAGACGGAAAGTGAGGTGGGTTTGGGAAAGCAGTCACAGTGAGATGGGTCAGGTCCCGAACTTGGCGCAGCTCTCCTCTTAGTTCGTCAAGTTGTAGCTTTAGCAAAGCGATCTCTTCTTCATCGTTCAGATTAATCCTCTCTGTCGAGCTTTCTGGATTTTCATTAGTTATGGAAAGGTTAGCAGTTGGGTTGACTTCGTTGGTGATAGTCATTTTTTCCTTAGACTTCAAATTGTAGTGTGACTCGGCCAGTTTGAAGATCAACACAAATCAACCTCTGTTGGGGGGATAAAACTAAAATAAAAACAATTGGAAAACAAAAGGTTAGTCCAGGAAGCTTTAGAAAGAGTATAGTAACACATTTGATCACATAATTACGTCAAGTCGACATGCAAACAAGCGCGTCCTAATTGTGGAGCCTCTTTTTGCCAGAGGTAAGCCTACGTTACACACAAGTTGATGATGATGATCCTTTTTTGACACATTCTGTGATTTTTTAGAACAAACATAACTTTCATTCCCACAAAAAGGCAGCTCGAGAGCTTACAAGGATAGGCCTATGGCAGCCTGAAATGATAAAACACAAAAGGGGATGGCCATAAAGGCATACAAAAGGAATGGGTCGAGGAAATTTTGAAATGGAAATGCAAAGGGTGCCCACGAGGGCATACAAAGGGATTGGGCCATATGGCACTCTTTTGGAATGTAAATAAAACAAAAGGGGGGAAAGAAAATAGTCTAGGGCCATGCCAGGCCGTCATTGTCATCCCCATCATATGCTGGATCATGATCAGGCCCTGGGTCGTACTCAGGCTCTTCCTCTGGGTCTGCCTCTATCTCCCAACCTACCTCTGGGTCATACACAGGTCCCTCCTCTCTGCCATGCACTGTAGGCCTGTACTCGGACTGTACCTCCGGTTCCTCCTCTGAATATCCTGCTGGAGTGTACTCAGGTGATTTCTCCGGCTCTACCTCTATTACAAGATTATGCTCTGATTCCCACTTTGGATCTTCTTCCGGATCCTCTTCCATCTCATCTTCCGGCTCCACCGGATCTTCCTCTTCTACCAGTTGTATCAGGTGGTTTACTGAACCCGGAATTACCTGCCTGTACATATTATCATTGACGTTCATGAGATACAATATCTCAACTGCAAGCTAAGCGGCTACATCATCGTCCGTGAGTCCATCGAATTCGTCCTCAGTCGGCAAAAGTGCCAGGCCTCCCACATTATACCAGGCGTAATACTCGGGTGTGCACCAGCTCTCGTCACCCATACCAATGGTGATCATGTTCAGCCATTCTCTCTGTAGAATTCTCACTCGTGCTACTGGAACCACCCTATCATAGTTACTTTCATGCAGTGCCATGCGGGACCAAACTGGGACATCTTGTGTAACTTCAAACTGCCTCAGGACCCTAAGAGGCGCATACAGTTGAATCCCGTCCAACCCGACCAACTCAATGAAGTACAGATTCGCAGTTCTTACCAAAGGTCTCCCCGACAGCCAGGGGTATTTCCACTGAATAGCATCTCCCGTGAGCTGTACCAAGAATGCGCGCTACTCCTCTTCACCTATAGGTTCAGGCCAGTACCTCATTCTTTCCGTATGGCTCTGGATTCTACTGCGAGCATCTATGCAATAATCCATGATGGGGGGGGGGGGGGGGGGGGGGGGGCGAGTATAGAAGTGTTCCGTGGCCCATAACTGCAATCAGAGATTACACCCCTCGAAAAAGTTATGCCCTCTTGAACAGGCTGATAGAGCTCGGAGCATCTCCGCGAGGATCATAGGGACCAATGTCAATTCATCCGGTCCCGAGAAGATATCCATAAGAAGTGGCGAAAGGTTAATATTAATTCGGTAGGCTCTCTTTGGAAAAAACCAAGACTCCCAACGAGGCTACGGCGAAGAATCGTGGCCGCATTTTCTCCCACCTTCCGCGGTCACACGTAAACTCATCCCGATATCGATCAAAGCTTTCTCGGCGCCCGAATCTCTGAAAAAGGAAGTCAAACTTCACTCGATCATTTTCCACGTTCCTCAAGACCGGGTAAACATTAAATCTAGAATGCGCAAGAATTTCTCCCCCGATATGAAGGATGGTGACACTGGCATTCTTCCCTCAAATGGTAAGTCGGTGAATCCACAAAATTCCTCTAAAGTATGGGTTATCTCAAAATCCAAAAAGTTGAAGGTTACACTGGCGGGATCCCAAAATTCTATCAGCAACTTGGTGAGAGTTTTGTTAGCTTGGATACCCATTAGTGACATTAACGACCCTAGATGTTGTCGAATTTCCTGTCCGTGAGCCACTTTTATGTTCCTCCACCAAGTTTGCAAGTCGTGAGGAAATGAGACTATCATTTGGATATTTGGTAGGTTTTGGTTAATTTCCATCTGAAAAAGAAGGGTAAAGGTTATGATAAGTATTGTTTGTAAAAAAAAAAATCATCTTGTGTCTCTTAAGGATCATTTCATCAATTCACATAAAGGGTTGTGTCATTAAGGTTTCAAACCTTTGACAAAAGGGTGGATTCCTAATTTGCAGCGACAATACCTTGGATTGTCCTGCCTAAGGTGTATGTAGTATGACTTATTCCTGCCTAAGGTGTATGTAGCATGACTTATTTTTCTAGAATAAGATTTTTTCCTAAGAATTTCGGAGTGAGACTGAACGTCTGCGAGAAGGTAAGTAGTAAACTACCGTACCGACTCTGAAACTAGAGAATCCAAAGAAGGGGTGGAGGTGTGTCAGACAACACCTCGCGTGAACCACAGTGTGTGTAAGTGTACAACCAAATACTTGATAGAAAGTGCAATGACATTATAAGGAAAGCAGTAATAAATAGTGTTTTCTCAAACAAATAAGGAGCACAAGTTTGGCTTTGGCTTGCGTCCTTTAAAATATAGCAATGTAGCAACTCATAAATAACAGGTGATAAAATATAAATAAATAAACAAACATCCCTCGAGTATCTACTTCTTAAACTAAGTCTACTAAAGTCAAAACCTAAGCTATGATCCCCAGCAGAGTCACCATTCTGTCATGCCCTATTTTTAACGGATTAAAACTAGTTCACAACTTATAACTATGTTTCCTCTGGTTTTGAAAATTTTCAGAGTCGCCACCTAATTTTAGAAAATATTAGGAAACCATTTATAAAAAAGTAAACTCTATTTTTTAGTCTTTGAAACCTGTGAGATTCTAGGTAAGGGTTTTATTTACCCCGAGGGGAAGGTATTAAGCATCCCTCAGAGCCTATCCGAAGACAGTCTTTAAACTTAGTTTAACTAACACTAGAGGGGTTTATTTATCTATTTCTTATTTATTACTTATTTTAAAGAACTACTAAAGGAACTAATTTCCGAAGATGATTTGTACCAAAATGATTTTAAAGTCATTATAATCATGTAAATAAATGTTTGCATGTGTGATAAGTTGGTATTTTACCAATTTATCTCTTCTTTAATCTTATATTTTTGCTATATTTGCTTGATAAAATTGTGCATTTAGTATCCTTTACATCTATTTTACAGGTTTTATTTGATTTAGAAGTGATCGGAAGAAACCAAGTGAAAATTTAGTCAAAAAGAGGCCAAATGGGACAGTTTTGCAAAACTGTCCAAACTGGACAGTTTTGCAAAAACGGGACAGAACTGCAAAACACGGGCAGAACTGCAAAAACTGAAAGTTGGGGCATATTTTGTCATTGTTTTGACTTGGAAAAATCTGGGCATAAAGAGAGGCTTAGGGCAACAAAACAGGATCATCTTTGGCTCAACACAAGTCCTTGGAGGCTAGGATTTCACACAAACACATTGGAGGAGAAGATTGGAAGCACTTTAATGAGATATTCTTAATCCTTTCTTCAATTTCTTGTTTTGTATTGAATATTTATGTGTGTAGTATTTCATTTCAATACTTGAATCTCGTTTATGGAAGTATTCTTGATTAAAGTTTGGATTGAATCTCTTGTTTTGCTTATGTGTTGAATGATTTTATTCCTAATGAAGTGAGTAATTGTTTCTTTAATTAATCTCATTTTGAATGATTCTTAAGGGAGTAGCTAACCCTAAGACTTGGCCATTTATTTCGGTTTAAACTTGGAAGAGGCAAACTCGGGATTGGGAAAGATTAATTAACAAGAATTTGGGGCGTTAACCCTCATTTAATGGAAATCGACCTAGGAATAGGCGACACCACTTGTAGCCATATTCGGGTGTTCTTAATGCTCCTAATTGCTTTAGGGATATTCAATTAGGTAGTCTAGTTGGTCTTCGGAAGAAGTTAATTTATAGTCATTATCCGAGGCTAAGTAATATAAACTCACCATTATTTGTAAATCATGAAGTACATTGGATCGTTACTTGAGCGTAGTTTCCCTTGTATCCATGCTTGTGGCCATTGATCATTTTACTTGCTTTCTAGGTTAGTTTACATTTTTGCATTAGCTATAATTTTCTCTCAAACAAAACCAAAATATTATCCATCGTTTGGCTTTAGCTATCATTGGTGAAAATTCCTACTTTTCCTAATCGCCTACATATTGTTCTCTGTGGGATTCGACCCCGACTCATAGTTGGGTAAATATATTTGCATACGACCGTGCCCATTCTAATTAATAGGGTGGATTTGGACGTTATCAAAAATGGCGCCGTTGCCGGGGAACAATTTGGCGTATTTGGGTTAGTTTGGGATTTAAGCTAACTTGCTTTGGTCCAAACTTTCTTTGCTTTATTTTATCTTTAAAAAAAAAAAAAACTGTCCAGTTTTTGCTTCTACAGAAACTGTCCAGTTTTTGCATCTGCAGAAACTGTCCAGTTCTGGAAAAAAAAAAAACTGTCCAGTTTTTGCATTTGCAGAAAGTGTCCAGATTTTGCATTTGCAGAAAGTGTCCAGTTTTTGCATTTGCAGAAACTGTCCAGTTCTGAAAAACTGTCCAGTTTTTGCATTTGCAGAAACTGTCCAGTTCTGAAAAACTGTCTAGTTTTTGTTTCTACAAAACTGTCCAGTTTTTGCTTTTGCTAAAAACAAAATGGCATCATATAATGAAAATTGGTTGGATGGTAGTTGTTCATACTTTGATGACCCATGTCCATATTGTGGAGGACCTCACTTTTGGCAAGATTGTGTAAATGCTCCCGGGAGAGATGTGTGCACCGTCTCAATCCTATGATGGGAATATTTGTAATATATGTGGTGGTCAAAATGGACATTGGAGTGATTGTCCTAATTATTTTCCTTCCCCTCCCCCAAGTTGTTCTAATGAAAATATTAGTTGTGCTTTTGAGTTTGATCGGAACAATGATATGGCAAACGAAGGGCAAAGTACCAGATATGAAGGTATCATGGAATTGCTCCAAGCATACTTTGACCGGGAAAGGGAGGAGGAGCGAGAACTCGTCGGGCAATCCATTTTAGAAATGAACAAATCACTTGAGGATGAAAATTTTTCAATTTCCATGAATGTGCCTATTCCTCAAAATGAAGTAGTTAAAGAAGAGATTTCAAATTTACAAGATGAGCCCGAAAATTCTTGTGACCCCAACAAGAGTTGTGAAATTGAAGAAGTGGTTCAACTTGAAGAAAATGAGCCAAGTCATAAAGAAGAAATCTCCAATACTCGAAAAGAGGAAATTGAGGAAATGTTGAGTGGCATTATGGGGAGAAATGAAAAATATGGAAAAATTGTGGCCAAATGGTGGGAAGTAGTTCAATATGGAGATGATGAAACTATCCAAAACATGGATTTCACCACGTTAGGATTTTTACAAGCTTTGGACGATTCTCACCATGAAGACAAACTTGACAAAGTGGATATTGTGAGCCAAGATTGGCTAATGAATCAAGCTCAAAAACTTGAAATCTATGGGGATCACCGTGAAGGCTTTTCACGGATGATGAAAGAATATCTAAAAATGCATGTTGAGCAAAGTCAAGAAGTAGAGTTACTTGAAATTGCTATAAAAAATTGGAGGCCGAATTGAATGCAAAGATTGAGGCATGTGACGCTCAACATCAAAAGGCCATGGATAGTAGTTTTAAGTTGATTTCCAATGAAGAAGTGGTCACTATTGATTTTCAAGAGCTAATGATCAATTACCAACCAACAAATCCAAAAATAGTGAATGATGCCGAGATTGAAGAAATGATACTAGAGTTGCATAAAAAAGTTCATGAAATCGTTTTTGAAGACTCTAGTTCATTTATGGGTAAGGATGTCAAAATTCATGCAAATTTGAAATTTGAGCGCGTTGGACCACATTCGAAACATTTTTCAACATTGTGCTTGGTTGATGATATGGAAGTTGAACCAAACAAGCCAATGGAGAATTTTGGATATGAAGAAGAAAACGTTTTTATTTTGAAGTTTGCTATGCCAAGAAGACAAAATGGCATGCCTCACTTAAGGGCCAAGAAGTGCAAAATGCGACACCCGAGAGTTGGCCTCTTTGCTTTCCTACCACCGCCTCATGAGCATCACCGGAATCTTGATTCAAAGTTGGGGCGCAAATTCATATCTTCCAAATGGAGGGAAAAGTGGTAAAAGGTAACCGTCGTGCCACGACGTTAACTTAAGCGCTTGGTGGGAGGCAACCCATCGTTTTAAAAAATTTAAATTATTTTTGAAATTTGATTTTTTAGAATAGTTTTGTTTATGGTTTTTGACTAATCTGCAAAGTTTCAGAATTTTTGGAGTTGTTTTGAGCAGGTCGAATTTTCGGACAGCTCCAAACCAGTAGCTGCTGAAAATTGCAGAAACTGTTCAGTTTTTGCAAAACTGTCCAGTTCTGAAAAACTGTCTAGTTTTTGCTTCTGCAAAACTGTCCAGTTTTTGCAAAACTGTCCAGTTTTTGCTTGTGCAGTGAGGACACTGCAATGTTTTTAGTTGGGGGTGGCATGTGGTAGCACGCTATATTTTGGTTATGCTTGATTGTGTGCCCTTGTCGGGCTTATTTTGTGACTGTTAGTGTGGCTGTGGATAAACGTTACAAATGGAACTTGCTCAAATTCTTGAAAATTTCGTTCGTTTTGCATGTTGTGAATTAGTCACTTTTGTTATTTTATTTCTGTTCTTAGTTAGGTAGTTTAGGAGTAAAAATGGTGTTGGGATGTGATTTTTTACCCCTTGACTAATTTTTGGCTTGCTTGGTACCAACTTATTTAAACCTTAACATATGAACTCTTGATTGTTGAAAAAGAAAAATGATTGAAGTAAGGTATCTTGTTGTGACTTTTAGATTTAATTGTTGGCTCTTACTTTCACTAATTAGTCTCTTTAGGCTATGAGTGACTTTTTGAGTTCATTTGTTTCAATTGGTTCTTAGATACATATTCTACTTGAGTTTTCATGTGCCATGTGTGATGAGGTTTATTTGTGAGTTCTTTTGCATTATTTGTGGTCTAGAACTTGCCCGGAATGAGTTTCAAGGCGAAATTCTAGACTACACTTGGTTTGAAAAATGATGTTAGGCTTTCCTTGAACCGCTTTTGTGCCTTAAATATCCTACCTTTGCATATTTTCCCTAGTCAACCCCTTTTGAGCCTTTAACCTTTTCTTTGGCAACCATGTTACAAGCTTTAACCTTTTGTTCTTTATTGATCCATCTTTTGGTACCCTACCTCTTTAAGTGCGTTGAAAGTGCAAACATAGGCGAAAAGCCTAAGTTTGGGGGTGATGGTTGGAAAAAGTTGTTATGTGGGAGTTACTTTAAAGGCGGAAAAAAAAATTCAGTGTTACGGACCGTAACGTGTGTTACGGACCGTAACACCCATCGTAACATCATTAAATTTCCAAGTAAACTTTCTGGAAATTTGGATGACGTTACGGTGAGGTGTTACGGACCGTAACACCCATCGTAACACCATTGATTTCCATGTAAACTTTCTGGAAATTTGGGTGGTGTTACGGTGAGGTGTTACGGACCGTAACACGTGTTGACGGTCCGTCGAAATGAGTTACGGTTCCTGTGCTATAAATGAATAACTTGAGTTACGGTTGGAGATACGGCCCGTAACACGATCGACAGTCCGTCGACGGTGTTACGGTGCAATGAAAAAAAAAAAAAAAAACTAGTGTGTGAATAATGGGAAGACTAAGTGGTGAAAGGAAAATGAAGAAAAGAGGTGGAAAAATTTCAAAGGAAGTGTGTTTTGATTGTTGAAAATTGTAGTGCTTAGGGAGGTTTTTGAGTCACTATTTCCAAATTATGTTTCTACCTTAACCAAAAGCCTACATTACAACCCTTTAAGTCCTAATTGATTTTGAACCAAGTGTGTCTATATTAGTGGAGAAATACATGAAGGGCAAGCTTATGGTACTACTTGTGCAATTGAACATCTTTGTGAGAGAAGAGAGTTAATTCTTTCTATTTAATATCCCATTGTGTTTTGACTTACATTTTCTAAATGTGGGATTCTCTCTTGAGTGTGAGGGCACATGAGAATTTAAGTTGTGAAATTGTTCCATTTTCCAATTGAGAGGAATGAACAAAAGAAAGTTGTTTTGTTGATAAGGAGTCAAATTTTGAAGCTTTAGTGTCATGACTTGATTGCTACTTTGATCAACTTGGTGTTTGAGCACTTGAAAAGAAAATGAAGTTTTTAAGAAGAAGTTGGTGATTCATATGTTTTGAATTAATTGTTGGTACCAATCAAAGTCATGTTTTTGTGCTTAAAGTAGACTTCTTAACTTGGTATGATGTTGGTGCACTATTGAGTAAATTCCTTAGAAAGAGATTTTATGTTTTGAATTGCTTGAGGACAAGCAATAGTTTAAGTTTGGGGGTTTGATAAGTTGGTATTTTACCAATTTATCTCTTCTTTAATCTTATATTTTTGCTATATTTGCTTGATAAAATTGTGCATTTAGTATCCTTTACATCTATTTTACAGGTTTTATTTGATTTAGAAGTGATCGGAAGAAACCAAGTGAAAATTTAGTCAAAAAGAGGCCAAATGGGACAGTTTTGCAAAACTGTCCAAACTGGACAGTTTTGCAAAAACGGGACAGAACTGCAAAAAACGGGCAGAACTGCAAAAATTGAAAGTTGGGGCATATTTTGTCATTGTTTTGATTTGGAAAAATCTGGGCATAAAGAGAGGCTTAGGGCAACAAAACAGGATCATCTTTGGCTCAACACAAGTCCTTGGAGGCTAGGATTTCACACCAACACATTGGAGGAGAAGATTGGAAGCACTTTAATGAGATATTCTTAATCCTTTCTTCAATTTCTTGTTTTGTATTGAATATTTATGTGTGTAGTATTTCATTTCAATACTTGAATCTCGTTTATGGAAGTATTCTTGATTAAAGTTTGGATTGAATCTCTTGTTTTGCTTATGTGTTGAATGATTTTATTCCTAATGAAGTGAGTAATTGTTTCTTTAATTAATCTCATTTTGAATGATTCTTAAGGGAGTAGCTAACCCTAAGACTTGCCTATTTATTTCGGTTTAAACTTGGAAGAGGCAAACTCGGGATTGGGAAAAATTAATTAACAAGAATTTGGGGCGTTAACCCTCATTTAATGGAAATCGACCTAGGAATAGGCGACACCACTTGTAGCCATATTCGGGTGTTCTTAATGCTCCTAATTGCTTTAGGGATATTCAATTAGGTAGTCTAGTTGGTCTTCGGAAGAAGTTAATTTATAGTCATTATCCGAGGCTAAGTAATATAAACTCACCATTATTTGTAAATCATGAAGTACATTGGATCGTTACTTGAGCGTAGTTTCCCTTGTATCCATGCTTGTGGCCATTGATCATTTTACTTGCTTTCTAGGTTAGTTTACATTTTTGCATTAGCTATAATTTTCTCTCAAACAAAACCAAAATATTATCCATCGTTTGGCTTTAGCTATCATTGGTGAAAATTCCTACTTTTCCTAATCGCCTACATATTGTTCTCTGTGGGATTCGACCCCGACTCATAGTTGGGT